>NC_092362.1:23799800-24050378 GCF_030848805.1 Temnothorax longispinosus | reverse complement strand
AAACGCAATTATATAAGACTCGTGGTTAATGCTATAAAAATTTAATGGAAAACATATACATAATATTTACAAGTTTTAAGCATCTCTCGAAATAAAGGATTGTCGAAAAAAAAAAAATTGCAGTCTGGTGTAACGACGGATCAAGTCCAAAATCATAGTTACAATCGGAACATTTATGGGCACAGATCACGTATCTCATTCGTTATTACAATCATTTTTTCCCAGATTTTTTTATACCACCAGTGACCAGAGGACCCTTCTGACTAGCTTTCTTTGCTGCTTCAGCCAGCGCTTTCTGCGCTTCCTTTTGTTTTTGCTTAAACGCTACGTCCTCTTCATCTAAAACCCTGGACTCCTTCTTCGGTGCCTTCAAGGGCTTCTTCTTACCTCCGTCCCGGCCAGACATTCTAAAGTACACAAAAATTCATCACACGTGTCTGATTACACTGTTTAAAAAAAATTATTTTTTTTTAGCACAAGAACGAGAATGATCATTTCTTATAATAACTCATTGAACGCTGAATACGATCCAGCTGTTTGTCAACTGCAATTTTCTCAAAATTATGATGTGATAGAGCAATTTAGCAAACGGAATCATATTCGACATCTAAAAAGCTATAAGAAACGATTATTCTCGTTCTTGTGCATTTTTTTTGTTGAGCAGTATTATCTTTTAGAAATAATACAAAAAAAAAAAATAACTGACAACAAACATTAAATCGATATAACCTCTGCCGAAACGGGAAGCAATCAAATCACAAAAGAGTTCAAATAAAAATTATTCTATAATAAGCTATAAAGGCGTTAATTATAATGTTAACACAAAATTAAATCCACAAGTTATCCAATGTTTAGAGAATACTTCAAAATTATAGATGCGATATATTCATAGAGAGAGCAATACGTATACTACGCGAATACCTCTCTTAATTATGACTACGGGATTCCATTCCATCAGTATTCGAGCTCTCGACTTACTTGCAGCTGTACTAAATTTCCAAACTGGATTGCGAGGTACAAACGATAGATGGTAGATTCGGAAATTCGTTCCGGGTGAAGGTTGACAAAATGTTTACGCGGTACGACGAATTTTTCTCAAGCTGATCGTACAGATTGTGCAGATTGTGCTGCTGCGGGCCGTGAATTCCGAAGCTCGACGACCTCAGATCTGTTCCTTGTAGCTGAATCTTCTGTGTATGTATGTGTACATACATACATACGTAGAGACCCTCAAATACGTATTTTTCTATTCTTTCCTCTTTTATCTTTTTATCTAATCAGAATTCAGGTTGGAATTCTACTTGTCGTAGACTACAAAACGTCTGAAGAATGCACACACAGATATGTTAAAATGTACATACATGTGCAAATGCACAAAATACATGGCAAACCAAATTGTAAATGGAATTCTGTCCTGAAATCTGATGCAATTAAGTAGTGCGGCGCATCATGATGCAAACTATACTTCGTCTAAAGCAAGCTTTGCATGCGACTTTCATCTTAATTCCAGAAAATGTAACATAATTGTAAAGAACAGGCCTACGATGCCTTGTGGCTTTTTTATATAAATAACATCGGATTATTCGGAAAAAACCCGAAGATTCGTCTGATTGCGATACGCGGTTTGTAATAAACAAAAGTCTTATTTGAAATTGGAGGATTCAATACAATGCTGTTCAATCTTATTGTTAGCGGTGGACATGCACGTAAGTTTTATTGTATACATATTTAATAGGTATTATTTTTTATATAACAGCGAATTCGATCGAAGCGGTTTGAACTTGGGAGCAAGTCCTTTTTTCGTCACATTTGATTGATAAATGATATATCCATGTCTCTGAATTAACACTAGACCTAGCAAACACAGAATACACCGAGTGCGTAATTTGCTATTAAATGTGTTTGCTGGGAGAATTATTGGAGATTAAACTATATTTATTTCTTCTAAAGAAATCTTAGAAAAGAAAAAAAGAAAAATTAAAAAAATTAATTGGGGATTTTAATAAAAGTCATGGAAAATTTCAGAAATCAATGTTTTAAAAATTATAATTAGTAATAAATTATTTAAAAATGTCAAACGGATTATTTTGACCTCCTTAGTAGTTCTAGTATTAAAATGCAGAAGTTATAGCGAATTTAGTTGAACGCATTAGTGCGCTGGTGGATATTAAAACCGTTGCATGTACTTTTTATCTAATCTAAAAGTGAAATGCAAATATCTCGACTGATAAAATGCCCAATACATATTTTACCAAACAGCACAGTAAAGGATTGTATTGAGGATTTTACAGTTTAATCCGTTTATATATGTATATTTATATAAACATCTTTACGTCAATTTGTGTACTTTAATGTGCATCAGTGCGCACTAGTGCATCCAACCGAGTTGGCTATTTAGATATTGGGCCAATTCCTTTTAGGGCCAATTTCACCAACCACAGTTAGCTTAACCGATGGTTAAAGTTAGCAGAATTGACCAATAGAAATGAATCCACCCTGCTTTCTATTGGTCAATCCTGCTAACTTTAACCGTCGGTTAAGCTAACTGTGGTTGGTGAAATTGGCCCTTAAGCCCCTTGCACAATGCCAGGCAACAGGCAATAGGAACAGGGAATAGAAATCAGAAATCATGTATAAATGCAGAATAAACAGTGACACAGGCAATAGACACAGAGTTTCCGTCACGTTGGAAATTTTGTGCCTATTGCCTGTTGCCAACCAATCATAGCATTCAAACTTTTTAGGTTGTAATTAACGATTTTTTGGTTATTTCCTGTTCCTATTGCCTGTTGTTTGGCATTGTGCAAGAGGCTTTAGTGACACAAGTCGACACAAACATCATTCTATCCTTTTTGGCATTTAATGAATAATAAAGATAGAACGACACTAGTGTCGACTTGTGTTACTAAAAGGAATTGGCCTATTATTGAGAACATGAGAACGATATTAATATATTCTCTACTCTTCCGTTTTGTCCAGAAGTTCGAGCGTTGGTAGCATTGATGTCATTATAGGAAACCTAAGTCCAATAGTTTAAAAGTTTCTCTCCTATATCTTTTATTATATGCATACATCACACGTGAAAGGTTTTTCTTTCTTCTTCTTACATTTTTCAAGAAGTAAAGAAGTCTATCAAAAAGAATGACTAAAAATATCGGGCATCTTTATGGGAGCGTTTCCTTTAAGAATTACAAAACAGAATGGTGGGGGAAAGATATTCGAATGAATGGCTCAACTCGCTCGACCGTTAGTGTTTGCTAGTTGGTTGGCTTCGCGGTAATCAGTAGAGTGGTGTTAGAGCAAATAGAGCAAGCAAATAAGTTGACTTGAGAAGATCATTGAAAAATTTAATACGTGGCGATCAACATTGAAGCAATTTAGACCTTCCGTTCACGTAACTAACATGATTATTAGTCTATTTAAGAATCTCATACTAGTGAACTATGGAATCTTGATTACAAAACATAATAGGAATTGTGTAAAAGTATTTGTATGCCAACATCTTCTGTAAAAACCAAACGGATTTTTAGTATAACTGAGAAAATATCTGATAGAAAATTAAGAATAGAAGTAAAAATATGCAAATTTTTCTGAAAAATCATAAATTTTAAGGCTCTTGCCTCAAAATATATGATTGCTAAATACAATTTATAAATTCTTTTATAGTTATTATAATATAATTAGAGAGATAAAGCTTATATTTTTTCAAGCAAATTTTCAAGAGACTTCGAGTTATAGCAGTTTTGTCATTGACATTGACAAAGTGAAAGGAATTGTAATTTTCTTGATTGCTTGATAAGATATAAATTAAAGCGACTATGTTATGATTTGTAATCGTATCTGATACATCTGAGTGATTGTCGCTTTTTTAAACTCGTAATTACATTGAAAAATCAATATTAATATTTCGTTTTTTTCCTATACTAAATTAAAAATTTTACTTTAATGGAGTAACAAAACTGCAGATAAAACCTTTTTTGCCATTATGATTTAAAAAAAAAAACGGAATTTAATGATATTATCGCATGGTCCAGGACTGTTGCACCGGATTTACTCGAGAGTGTATCTCAATATGCCACCTAAATTGGAGCTAATCGCTGCAGCATGCGAAAATATGGGCATTGGAGCAAATGGCAATTTACCTTGGCGTTTAAAGTAAGATTGTTAATAAATTATATACGTGACTGAGCTCGAAGAAACATTTAAACCAGGTATTCGTACGTAGGACGGAAATGGCGTTCTTCACGCGCATGACGACTGACACAAAGGACAAAAATAAAAGGAACGTCGTACTTATGGGCCGGCGCACGTGGGAGTGCATCCCCGGGAAGTATCGACCTCTGAAGAACCGCATAAACATGGTGTTGACTTCGCAATTATTGTAATTATAGGTGAAATGAGATATGAAGAAATGTTAATTCTTCAGAAGATAAGAGATCGTATATCAATTTTAGGAATTGCGGAGACGAGGCGATAGTGTGCAAGAGTATACCACACGCTCTTGAAGTGATTTCAGAAATGCAGAATCAAGTAGAAAGGATATGGGTAATAGGAGGAAGTAGCGTGTACAAGGTATTTTGTACAATGAATTAACGTAATTTTGAAAAAAATAGGTCTGTCCTTTTTAAATGCGATGCTATAAATATTTTCTACATTTAACTTAAAACGAGTACTCGCGACTCAAGGACAGAGGAAAGAGAAATAATTTTAAGAAAGTGCGACTAAAAGAACACAAATCTAATACGGTAATGAAGGCGTAAATATTAGCAATATAAATTTAAATTAGATATAACAATTATTGTATAACTTTATATTAGAGCGCTATGGAATCTCCACACTTTGGACGATTGTACCTGACGCGTATAAAGAAAAAATTTGAATGCGATACGTTCTTTCCCCTTATTCCGAATGACTTCGTGTCAATTGAGTAAGTATTAATATTTCTCTGTTGGGTTTTATGTTTCACATTCATATGTCACCGTCTTTCAATAGCTAATAATATTTCCAGGGATCCAGCGGTACCACAAGGTACACAGGAAGAAAATGGAATTGAATTTGTATATGAAGTGTATGAAAGAAGATAAACAACAGAACTACTTCTTCCAATCATTAAAACCATAAATAAATGAGGCCGTTTTTATAAACATATCTTTTGCATCTGTAAAAATAGGATATCGCGAGAAACGCGATTATAATATTAATGATATTGTCAATCATATTCTCTCTAATATATGTATAAGTACATAATAAATACATATTATTGATAATAATACGTATTTTATTATGCAATATCCTTTAATCATGTATTTTTACTTTTATCGATACTTATAACAGAAGATAAAGACTTCATAATGGAAATCAAATTTATGTTCAAATGTATAACACTTTAGCCGGGTGGCCACTGTAACTGCCGACCACCAAGAACATGCAGATGCAGATGGTACACAGACTGCGCACCGTGTTTTCCATCGTTGACAACCAAGCGAAATCCATTCGTCAGACCTTTTTGCTTGGCAACTTTTTGAGCGACGTTCATTAGGTGACCGAGCAAAGGTTCGTCCTCATCTTGAGCTTTCGAGAGCTGCGGAATCGGCTTTCGTGGAATTACCAAAAAGTGCACGGGTGCTTGAGGACTTACATCATCAAACGCAACACACTGTAAATCATAAAACATCTTAATATCAGCGCTCTATTAAATAAAAATAACTGAATATAATTTTTATTAAATAAAAATGTGTTATTTAAACGATTCATTATCGTCGTTCATTAAGCGATTACCAATATATAAAAAAAAAATAGTTCATACATATAACATCTATGACAATATTTCAATCTATAATTTTTCTAACATAACAAGTCAACATCTTTACTATGATAACTCGGTAGACTCGAGCAAGTGTGATTATGTAATAATTTATAGACAGAATAGCAAATCATTTTAGATAATTGGACGCAGAATTTTTGCTGCATACATACGTAAATGCGATATACTTTGCGACTACGACTAGATGACATATAATACAATCACTCGCTTTAGCCACACTTTTTGTATTAAGACAAGCAATATCGCACCAAAATAACGTTTGATATTTTCGATAACAAGCTTAAATGCAAGCGTCTGAATGACGCCGGTAAGTCGGATTTGTCACGTAATTCGACAGAAAGGACGTAAATCTTCGTGTGCTATGCCACTGCTTACCTGGCTGTCCTCGTAAATAAAGTTACATGGGATTTCTTTACGTATTATTTTCCCAAATATCGTGTCACCTTCCGGCGCGGCGGCCTGCGCCTTCTCCACCTCGGTCGCCATTTTTCTGTAACTGGCGGATCCCGCGGTGCCGGCGGTGCAGACCTGCAGGTTACCACCAACTGTCAAATGTTTGCACGCATTTGCGATGACGTTCGATAGCAATCTCATGTCGAAAATCGCTGTCGCGACTACGACAGTCAGTAACGTGCGTATCGTCAGCTTCGCGTTTACGTTTCGATGCCTTATTTACTTTATCTGGATTCCATTTTATTATGGTCCGAAGGTTGCGACGTTCGCGTCCATGCAGCCACGATCGAGATCTCGAGGCGCGAGTTTCAAATCCAGACTACTGCTGAGAACCAACTAAACGCACGCTCTTTCCTTTTTCAACAGATCGCTTTCCACATTTCTTTACGACATTGTAAAAAGTCGGCAAGTTTACAGATGAACATATCACGGGGAGATTACAGACTTACAGGCCAGAGTCCTGCATGTAAAACTATAAAACTTTTATTTCATAGGACAGTCTTCTCTTAATAATGCGCTTATCCATTTTCGACATTCTTAACACAATAATGCACCCTAAGGGCACATAAATATTATTGTTACTTATTGCTTTATACACGTGTCGTCGATATTGTACAGTAATAAAAATACGCTATTAATGATTGCAATGGCTCATATGGTACATACAAAGTATAATGGCAGTGCGCTTTCTGGTTTTCTTCGGAAGATCTTTAAATCATTCCCGTGTCCCTAATGGGTCGCAAAAGGCCCCAGTCTTAGAAAAGTAATTCTACTTATATAAAAAAAATATACATAGCGTTATCTTACAATTAAATTTACACTAATTTCACATCGAATCAAAACTTAAGTTAGGTATGTCATACATATAATCGCTTTTTTGTATCTCTAATAGGATTTGCCGCAACTACGCGTATTTTACGTAACTAATGCAAATGTCGTGCATACAATTAAACTATTAACCGCTAAGTAATAACTGCTGTGAAATAAAAAAAAAAGTTACTGAGAGGTATAATTCATAACGTCATTATAAAAAGACAACTGACTGAAACGTTAAGACATTATTATGTAAATAAATAACATATCAAAAATAATAATAATAATCGTCTCATCTTCACATTGTACATAAAGGTACCTAGGATAAATTAACTTAAATATTATGGAGCTTATTTCTTAAACTTATTAGGTTATTATATATTTACTGTTAATAACTTAATTACGCAAGGCTAGTTGTGTAAAAGTAAGGGATATGTATAATGACTATTTAATACGATATAACAAATTTAAATGCTAATTGAATTTATAATATTGTAGCATTTATATGCACGAGTGATCGTTAATACTCGGATTAGATATTTAATAATCAACGTGTTACTAGTAATTCTACGTGTGTACTATAATATTTTATACTGTTGTAGTAGGTTTAAATGATATATATATATATATATATATATATATATATATATATATATACATAGATACATATACATTATACATATATATATACTTCTCTTCCTGAATATAATTATGTCAGTCTGAGTTTGCCAGATTAATCCAGCAATAAGTCTACATAACTTCACAGTCATTGTACGCCCTCCTCGGAAAAGTATCGGTGTCTTACGGCTTGAGCTGCAGTTATACGACTATGAGGATCAAACATGAGCATATTCCTTATTAAGTCTAATCCATGTTCGCTGAGATCTGGTATTATTGCACCGAGAGGTCTGGGTTGTCTGTATGGGAAAGCTGTCCAACTGAGCGATACATTCTCTGGCCACGCTTGCTGCGACGGAGTACCCAAAACTCTAAAAAACGGAAGGGCGCGAAATGTATAGAAAAATATTGGAAGATGCAAATTTTATTCTGAAAAAAGTATAGAAAAGTGTAACTCACTGGAAAATTCTGTCCAGTTGATCGCCTTCACTGGTACCTGGGAATAACGGTTCCAGCTTGCAAAGTTCTGCCAGTATGCATCCGACAGACCAAACATCTACAGGAGTAGCATAGGAACATCCTAAAAGTACTTCAGGTGCTCGATACCATTGGGTTACAACCTATAGATGTACAAAATATCACAAGGTTTTATTAATAGCGATATTAAATAATACATATATCAAACATTGCTTATTTTCTTTAAACTACAGCTACCAAAGTAAAACACAAAACGGCGATTGTCTTTATACATTATTATTGATAAATTTAATATTTAAAATTAAAAAGTTAAAATATAAATATATGTATAAATCAATAAACCAATATTTTTCGATTGATTTTAAATCACTTTAATCTCATTAAAGAAAAGATTATAATAAATAAGCTCAATTTTAATTTTAAATATTGTAATCAATCAAAATATAATCTGAATTTGTCGAGATATTTGTGGTCGACATAATTTGTAATACGTTGTATATGCTATATCTGTCCACGTACCACGGAAGTTAATCTCATCTCAAAGTCGTAGGTCTTAGCCAGACCGAAATCCGCGATCTTGATTCTCCCTTCCCGCGTTACCAAAAGGTTCTGCGGCTTCAAGTCCCTGTGTATTATTCTATGGCTATGTAGGAACTCTACCCCGCAGAGTATCTCTTTCAACATTTGCCTCACGAGATACGGCGGGATGCCCGATCGTGGCGAGCTATTCCGATGCTGAGCAATGTACGAAGCGAGATCTCTTTCAACGTGTTCAAACACCAACCAGAGGGTGAGACCACGGTCCAGCCTTTCGGATCGTTCACCGTCACCCGACGGTAAATCAAGATAATCTCCTTGGCAGACGTCCAGTAATCTGACCTGGGAAGAGAGCAAACATATATATTGTATTTACGTTACATTTACGTTATTAAGTATTAGGAACATAATTAATGAATAACAATATCCTATTTTTGCTAGAAAATGCAGAATATTGAAGATTTCGCAATATATTCGTGGTACGTAGTTATTTTATTAATAGAGATTATATTGTGATTAAAAGGTACTTACGATATGTGGGTGCTCATATCGCTCGAGCGACTTCAGGGCGGCAATCTCTCTTAGCGTGGACATAGGCAGACCGTCCTCCGTCAAAGGTATCCTGACTTTCTTAAGTGCTACGATTTGACCGCTAGTCTTATCCTTAGCTTTGTACACCGTCCCGTAAGCGCCGTTCCCGATAAGGGACAGGTCCTCGTACGACGCATGTTCGCGCAGTAAGAAACTTTGTATCGTCGTCTCCTCCGATCTTTTCCCGGACGGACCAGAGAGCTCGCCCTGATCGCTGTACTTCATTACAATGGATTTCAGCGTGCCGAGCTGTTCTTCGGGTTCTTCTCTCGAGGTACTCGGGATCGGCGCGGTCTCGCTCTCTCGCTCGGGGAGATCCGTCTCGGTCGATTCCGGGGGGGACGTTTCGCCGATCAAAACCGATTGCTTCGACGTTCCCGCCTGTTCCTCCGTAACATCTGAGAGTCGTTTGTCCCCTTCCCGGACGAGCACAACCTCCGCCTGCAAAGATATCTCACTCGTGGTCGGCGGCGCCTCGGTACTTTCCACTTCCGTTAAGTGCTCCTCTCCAGACGATTCGGACGAGGTTTCGGATTGCTTGGGTCTCTTTGGGGCAGTTGGCGCCGATAAATCTGGTTCGAGCTCTGTGCTCGAACGTCGTGACCTACCAGCCATCACAACATCTCGACTTCTACCTGAAACAAAATTTTTTCTTATTGTCGGCGGAAGTAATAAAATTAAGTAAGGAAACACGGCAATTTCTTCAACAAGAAAAAGAGAAAACCTTGACACTTCTATTTCAATTTTTCTAAGTATCTCCAAATCAATAGAGAGTTCAACAGTTTCGTGTAATAAACGCGGCAAACATAGACATAAATTTCCTAATAGCACAAGAACTGTATGTTTCAATAAGCTTTCAATCTCCCTGCCAGGAATAATTTTACAGAGAGAGAGAGAGAGAGAGAGAGAGAGAGAGAGAGAGAGAGAGAGAGAGAGAGAGAGAGAGAGAGAGAGACCATATTATTCTATATAAATTTTAATATAACTTCTATATAATTTTAATATAATTATATAGAAGTTTAATTTTCGAATGCAAATCGTAAAGAAAAACTTAATCTTCTAATGCAAATCGTAAGAAAAAACTTATATTTAATAAGTAACCATTTAAAACAAAGTAGTTAGAATCCCAGCGTTAAGCCCGAACCTTACGACAGGTCTTACTTCCGCTCGCTGATTCCGATCACTGATTGTTTAGTTTGTCTCTACGAGATCCTCGACATCAGATCCGCATTCAAATCTATGCAGAAATGCGCGAAGACAAGAATGCATGGCGCTGAAACCGTGTGTGCATGCGTGTTTGTACAGTCGCAACACCCGGGTTCGCGTCGTGAGGCAAATATACGGGACCGGCTAGCTTCTCTCTTTCGCTCGCGTTTTATTAAAATTTCGAGAGACGCGGTACCGCAAGCGGGACGTGCGATCGTGGCGGGCCGTCTGCTACGCGACATCTGCACCGACACCTGCGCTCATATAATAGCCCGCTACGCCGGCCTCATCGTCGGCTTTCCAGAACATCTTGTGAACGCAAGGGAGGCCCTAAACCCCACCACCCGGGGTCCTTGCCCTTTGTCTTCTTCGCTCGGGTCCAGTGATAGTAAATTGGTTGCGCGAAAAATATATCGATTGAACCATGGTGATCTTAACAGACTAGCTGTTAAGATCAGTCCGTAACAGACGGAAATCCAAGAAGAAAAAGAAGAAATAGATCAATCGTGTCTCCCCGGATCATTCGGATTCGGCTATTTTCTTTAAGAACTTTAGAACTTTAAAACTTTACTCCTTGAATAGTTCACTATCTTTTGCGATACATAACGATCGGAGAGCAGATATAACTTGGCAAGTGGCTACTTTTTATCATAACGCTTATTTCCAACGTGACACCTGATGCTATCTTCCTTTACGTTCAAAATTGATCTCGAAATTTTCGGCGAACTACGTAAACTATTAATTATGAATGATTCGTATGACGCGGATGCGTAAACTTGGTTTCCGCGGAAAACTGTGATGAACGTGTCGAACAAGAAAGGAAGTTGGAGATATTGAGCGGCGCGAAGAGATACGAATCGAAGCTACGATAGGGGAGATCCGTGTGGCATAATTCAAATGGTTTAAATAGCCGGATGCCGAAAAAAGACGCCCGCCTTCGTCCAGAGGAAATAATAAACTATACGCTGTTATCACTTCGTAATTTCTTAGTGGCACATGGCCGTTAGATGCTAGCTGTGGGAAAAGGCCGGGTATAGATAATACAATGTCATTGATTTAATATCACAAAACATATATTCTTTTATGTCAGGAGAAAATCCTAAACCAATACGTTTAGTCGAATAATGATCATATTAATAAAATATTTTCACTGTATTATGTTAAACAGACATAATGTCGAGTGACCCATATTGGTGGTTTCGGAGAAGAACGCTTCGTAAACGGATGTACTCTCGCGGCTTTGATTAAATTCTTCTATCAACTTCCTCTTACGATAAGAAATTCTAAAGCCGAGCGGAAGGAAGGAAAGAGCGAGATGAACGAACGAAGGAAAAGAAGTTAAACTTTTACATCGTGAAAAATTTTTTTCGTAATATCTGACATCAAACCTATAGAGAAGGAAAAGAAACGGGATGCCCCTAGTGCGTGAAATTTCAAGGGGCTATTGTGGAAAAATTCTGGACGAGATCTGTCGCAAAGTGAAAGAAGCGAAAGGGAAAAAAGGGAAATGTATGGGCGATTCACGGAATTGGAGAAAAACGTGTCTTCGTTCTGGAGGCGAGCAGCAACTTTTTATGTACAGAGCGCGTTTTCATATATGCGGCATTATCTCGAGACCACCTTCCTGGAAGAGGCAGATGTTTCTACGGTTTCGTTGGACACCAAGAAGGAGAAACAGTGAAATTGATGAAGCATATAGTCTAGCAATACTCTTTTAACACGGCGTTTCGAGAAGATGCAGGCCGTGCAGGCGTGTCCTATTTCGTCTGTCTTTGTAATTACTTTTCGTTCATATTCATTTCTATTAGTAGGCGCAACGGTGCGCCAATAATTAATTTTCACTGGTAGTATAGTGCAATGCACTTTTGTAAATAGTATTTACGTACTTTGCACATGGTGTTGGAACACATAGGGGAGACTAAGAGAAATACGTCACTCCATTATCATGTATTATAGTATTAGCAAGTTAGTTTTTATTAGCAAGTAGATAATTTGGATAATCGTACAAATAAGAATATTCTCTTTCTCTTGCAAGTCTCTAAAATTGTGAAACAACATGTTTGATCCTTATTTTATGTTTTATCACTGCAAAGAATTCCATTCACTTTCAACTCCATTTTGCAACACAAGGCCACAATACTTATCGCTGCAACACTTTTCACGGGACTTTTGATAAATTCATCGATCGTATGATCTCCAAAAGTTGCCATTTACGTCGTAAAATATTGCGTACCAGCGAAAGTTTACTGAGCGCAGTATTCTTTGGGCACTTTTGCAGCGTTTGAACGGAACACATACACAACAGACACCTCCTTTCATCCGAAAAGTCTCCGTTTTATTGTCCACAGAATCTTTTCTGTTCTCGCGCTGTCGCGAGGTGCGGGAGAGGATACGATATTCTTCCACATTGTTATATACATCCAGGGTCACGTAAAAAGGACGAGAACGGCCCAAGAAAGTTGACGTAGCAGATAAGCGGTCGGAACGCTTCGCGGGAAAAACTGATAACTCGAAAAGTATTCATGCTAGATAAACAGCTGTGCACGAAAGAGGATACCCCGATGGAGTACGAGAAGAGGTTCAACTAAATTTTGACTTGAACCGTCTTGACTAAACCGAGACGTACGGCGTTGACGTATCGACTCGGCGCGGCGTGGCGTCGAGATGTAAAATCGCGTAATGCTCGTCTTAGAAAAAACACGACTTCCGCTGGTAAATTAGATAACGTAAGAACTTTCGAACGTCGGAATGCCGAATGTCGAGTTACTCAATCTTCTTATCGTATTGCTCGGCAAAGTACACACGATGGATATATACACTCAGCAAAATTTCCATGTATAAATAGATCCGAAATTGAAAAAAAAAAACCATGCAAAAATAGGCAACGTTTTGATTTGTATAATACGATACATGTCAGCGTTATTTTAAATGGTACGAATTGTCTTTCTACGTATATACTTCGGGATGTAAAATGTTAAAAAATAGAAAATAATGCAAAAGCGCAATTAAGAAAAACGAGGCTATTAAAAAATTAATTAAAAGACGGCGATACGAGTCAAGCGCGGTACGTGGTGCGCAACTAGAGAATTAATAGTTACAGAAGTAACGAATTACAATGTATATACGTATATACATATATTCCAACTTAATAAACTGCGCGCCGATTATTTGTCGGACTTGAAACACAGCTATCGTTGGAACATTAATACCCTTCCCTCCCCGGAATTAAATCTATACGATTTAATTATTTAAAAAACTGTAAAGAAATTATTGCGAAAAATATTACCTCAGCCAGGATTCGAACCTGGAACCTCCCTCATTCCGTGAAGGGCGTGGTACCAATTCGATTACCGAGGCATGTGGTAATATTTATCGCAATAACCGCGTTGATAAGTTTAACAAGCGCATGTTTCAGCCTGCGTAAATTCAAATATATCATTAGACTCGTGAAAATGTCAATAAATTAAGTAAAAGACGGCGATACGAGTCAAGCGCGGTACGTGGTGCGCAACTAGAGAATTAATAGTTACAGAAGTAACGAATTACAATGTATATAACGTATATACATATATTCCAACTTAATAATTGACATTTTTCACGAGTCTAATGATATATTTGAATTTACGCAGGCTGAAACATGCGCTTGTTATTAAACTTATCAACGCGGTTATTGCGATAAATATTACCGCATGCCTCGGTAGTCGAATTGGTACAACGCCCTTCACGGAATAAGGGAGGTTCTAGGTTCGAATTCTGGCTGAGGTAATATTTTTCGCAATAATTTCTTTACAGTTTTTTAAATAATTAAAACGTATAGATTTAATTCCGGGGAGGGAAGGGTATTAATGTTCCAACGATAGCTGTGTTTCAAGTCCGACAAATAATCGGCGCGCAGTTTATTAAGTTGGAATATATGTATATACGTATATACATTATTGTAATTCGTTACTTCTGTAACTATTAATTCTCTAGTTGCGCACCACGTACCGCGCTTGACTCGTATCGCCGTTTTTTAATTAATTTATTGACATTTTCACGAGTCTAATGATATATTAAAAAATTGTTTAAAAAAAATTATTTTGCTTCAATTTTCTTTTCTCTCGTCCCAATTTTTGCATATCACGAGAAAAAGAAAAAGGGGGTGCACTGTTAATAATGCCCTCAGTAAATTATTATCGCGTCACATTACTTCATAGGAGGATTGTTTCCCATCGAAGTCGTTTGGTGTTAGGCTCATTAGGTCTCTCGATGACAGAAACGCCGAAATTTTAGGTCGCACGAGCTACTCCGTAAAGTTACACGTGTCACGATTGTTTACGCACTATGTAAGCGCGTAGCGTAAGCGGCGTAGTAAATCACGCGTCGCCGCAATTGCAACATAATTGAAGCACACATTTACGGCCCATTGTTTGCAAAGTCGAGCGTCAACATGCGTATGTCCGTGCTGGATGAATGAACGGCTACATGTGAGTGTAAAACACACTGTGCGCCATTAATTCATGACAAAAATACCGCGCTCCGATATCCACTTTGTTAAAAATCTCAAATCTTGTGTTATCTCACGAAGCGATTCTCGATCGAGTCTTTATTAACTTTGGTCAATCACTCTAAATGCAAGATTATCTTATCTCAATACGGGCATCCGCGCTACAAACTTTGTAGTGAGAGTAAAGATAAAAAAGAATACACAAGATTACTCTTTTACATATCAAACGATTATTTCAAACAAAATGTAAAATTTTGATTGTAGGTAATACGATTTAATTGAATCTATCAATCAGAAAAATAATCACAAACATGAAATGAGTATACAAAAAAATGTGTGAAGTTTCAGAGTTATGCATTTTTGTGTATCAAAAATATTGTTATGCTTTTTAAACTAAAAATGTTTAAACTATAACTATATTGGAAAGCAATAAGTATATATCTTCTTCCTGATGAAGAACTGATGGACAATCGTATTTGTATTATTTTGTATCAATTTGTAATTGTCAATTGGATGGAAAATATCAGAAAGTATTGTATAGAAAAAGGAATTATTATTTTGTCGAAAAGAAAATAAAATGTTATTTGAATTGAAATAATTAACAATCGACAAAGAACGCCGTTCTTTGTGCGGGGAAAACTTCCCTGCGGAGGAATGCAGTGACGGTCTAATTAGGAACTCGAATAATTTACGGGCACTACGCCGGCCCTATTCAATTAAAAACGCTGAAAATACACACGAATCTTTGACAACAATATTCCGGGCTCTCGTTTGCTACGCTAGACTACCGAATCGAGTAAACAGGGCGTTGCTGCTTTCGGATTATTATCCATGGAATTGACACTACTATGTACTCAAGTCTTTCACACAACAAACACCTGCTCAACGCTCTCATTCACTTCTATTTCTAGAACGAAAAGTCGAGCGTAAGCGTACTAGAAGAATACGCACACTCAGTATCGTATATCGCTTCGATGGAGCACCAGGAAGCTGAATACAATCTCTCTATCTTCAAAAAAATAACATCCGTTCTATAGAAAATAATGTTTGTTAGGTCATTCAATAATATTGCTATTCAAAATTAATATTTCTTTTGTAGAAATAATTCGTATGTATATAAGAAAAATTAATATTTTAAACAATTACAAAGTTTTATTTTATAAAAAAATTATTTTTCATTTTTAATTAATTAATAAAGTAGTAAATTTTCCTTATATATATATATATATATATATATATATATATATATATATATATATAATATATTTTCAAATATGCAATATTTTTTTAAATGTATAAATATTTAAATGTTTATAAATATTTTACACAAAATTTAACTTTATTATTTTCTTGAAATTTATAATTTAAAAAAATTGTACTTATATCACTTAAAATAACAAAAGTGTATTTTTACTTCAAGCTATGTTCATTGGAATTTTTATAAATGAAGGAAATTGACGATAATTATTTCGCTGCGAATAGTTTTGTAATTATTGACCGATGTCTGTAAAATTCATATAAATATATAGGTTATCTACAAATGTGCAAGTTCATGCAGTGACGCCTTATCGTGGGAGAATCATCATATTTCTCAGAAGATACAGAACTGCAAGCGTTGCACTTATTATGTGTCAGAACTGCAGATTTGAATGAATGTGAATGCAATGTAGGTTGCGGTTTTCTCGGAATATTGTTCAGCACAAATTATTCATTTAGGAATAAGCCAACAGAATTATTTTCTATGCTAAACGCGTTTCGTTGCTTGAGTAACATGCGCGTGTCAGTAGATAGACAATGAGGAATATGTGAAGAAAATAAAATAAGAGTTATTTCGACGTTTAAACATCCGCGCTGATTTTTTAAATAATTTATCTCTTTTTCATCCACATTAATCAGTATATATTAATTTCCAAAATACAAATCGCTTCTTCTAAGTTGTCGTGCAATAAAAACACCCTAAATATGAAATTTTTATCTACGCGACGAAATGCTGCGATCTAGCTTCTCAAGGATATCCCATGTTAAAGATATCACGTGGTTTCTCTACGCGTTCTCTACGCACACCGTTCGTAAACAAGAAGGACGCACAATAGCGGCGGGAGCAGGGCAAACCAACCCCGTCGCCAAGCTGTCGCTTCTTGTCTTATCTTCACACACGCTGAAGCATTCCACACACTCGTCTTGCGTTTCATAGATATGCTATCCGTAATCCCATTGAAGTGCATTTCTCACGATGTATATTACGAAACACGGTGATAAATGAAGACCGTATGTCTTGCGTGAGAAGAGAGAGAAGTAGGAATTATTTCTTTAGACTTTGGATATATTCTCTTGTAAAGATTCGTCACGTTTTTGAAAATTTGCGGGTATTTGGATGACACGCAATAAAACAAAATAACAAAACGATGGTATTTATGAGTACTCTTTATGAGTAGGACGAGAATACACCGGTTGTTTATATTTTGAGAAACATAAAAGAAAATCCATAAGGTTTAGATATCGAAGCTGTAACATATTTGAAGCTACAAGAAATAATTCGAGAGAAAGATATAACTTCGGTACATAAATATATATCTCCGTATTGTAATAAAAAAAAAACATTCCGATTTATCAAGAGACACGGTAGAGTCTCGTGCCAAGTACACGCAGAGCGATAGATTTTTCACTCGCGCGCAGAAGACTATCGAATTATCCATCCATGCGTTAAAATCCTCATTACTCAACATAACTCCGCGTTCAAATCATGTCCACCTATCAGATAAGAAATCTACGAGCGATTCGGTTGGTTTGACATTCCGGAATTTCCATTCGTCAGCGAGATCAGCGAGAAAGCCCATTTAAATCGCTCCGACTCTCTCTCACGCGCGATTTTTCATCGGAGCTCCGCGGAGAAGCGATTGACGAACATTCGCCACGAACCGTCTTCGACCAATCGTTACGCGGATTCCGGTACCGGCAGCTTCACCCGCGAGATACACGGTGGATCCCCCGCGTTGGCCGCCAACGCAAAGAGAAGAAAACTACCGAAACCGGCCGCTCATATTTTACCGCGAGCTCTCCTTTCGAGAGGCAATGGAAGGCTCCTCTCTCTCTCTCTCTCTCTCTCTCTCTCTCTTGATCTTTTTCTTTTTCTTTTGGGAGATCGGCATCTACCACGTTCCAGCGGTAGCAACCCCGAGAGAATCCCACATTCCGCACTTACCTACCAACCGACGCTGAGGTGCTGACCTCCCGCGAGAAGAGCGAAACAGCGGAAACCGCTGCGTATACTCCGCGAAAGACGAAGAAGAAGAGAATGAAGATAAAGACGAAGATGATGGTAGTGAAGAAGAAGAAGAAATGAAGAAGAAAATGATGATGATGGTGATGAGCGCACGCAGACGATAGAACGTCAAGAGCTGGACGGACGGGTGGACGGACGAACGGGACGCCGCGCGGCGAGACACACAACACACAACACAACCGAAACTGTATGCACGGTCCCGGCGCGCGCCGGAAACGGTATTAAACGAATGCCCCAGCGTACGCACTCGCTCGTAAGCACTCGCGCGAGACACAACGGGGGTTATGAGCCGCACACAGGAGGCGACGACACGTCACGTATACACCAGCCCGTTCGCCACTCACAATCGTGGCCGGCGCGCGGCCAACGAATCGTCAGGCCGTATCCGGCGTTGAGGCGGCATGGGACCCGGCACAGGCTGAGCTGTGGGTCAGGCCGTAGAACAACCGAGGCTCGTCACGCCGGCCTCAACGGATCCGATCAGTTGACGGCGGGCCCTCGAGCGGGTTGGCCGGTTTCCGAAGAGTTGTTCGTGGCTGCGCGTTCTATGCTAAGGGAGCCGCGACCTCTCTTCTCTCTGCAGCTGCCCGTCCTATTTTCCAGCCCGAGCCACGATCGGATTACCGGAGAGTAAACGCACTCCGTTGCTCCGAAAGAGAGGGATAGGGGAGACCTTCGAAGATAACTTCGAAAACCCTTGCACTTGGAGTGGGTAATAGTTTCGAGTTGGTATCTCGATCCTAAACTTATAATCCCAACTAAATGAAATACAATATTCAATAGGGCTACACTCTTATTCATTGAACAATCCTATGCAGGATTGTTATTTATCGTACTTTGACATCACTATTGAAATATTTACCTAATTGTAAGGCTTTGTCTCAAGTTCGTTATGTTAGAAAGGAAGATATTGATCCTACATCTCTCGGTATCTCTATTTAAATGACTGAAGAGCGTATAGTTTTAATATCAGACCATCTTAAGATCGTTGTATCTGAATATTGCAGATTTCTGTACCCTTGAATTACTCGAGGAATTGTGTTGACACATGATGCTATTTATAGATACACGCCTTTCGCGAGTGAATGCAGACTCGTGTAATCGATAGATAGAGATGATATTTTCAATCTTCCGCGGTGAATGAATTACAGGCGCCAAGTCTAAGCGGTAATTTATAATTTGTCGTTACGCGTTTGTTACGTCAATGACATCGTAATTTAAAACATACAGACTGATGCAGGAAACCAGTTGAAGTCTGTGCATCAACATTATCGATCCATGGTCTATTTTTATTTACCTAAACTAATAGTGGTCACTATATATATTATGTACACACACTATGAAATATATATATAAATAATAAAAAATATGTAAGCAGCAAAATTATTCATAAAATATATATAAAAGCAATAAAAAAAGCATCATTTATGGTCTATCTACTAGAATGTATATGTAAATGTTTACAACAGAAATTAATAAATTCTTTTTCGCTCCGTTTTAAAACAAAAAAATATCTCCCAAAGATTATTAATATTATTAGTAAGCTTCAAATACACATTTAAGATTTCCAATTCTTCCCTTAATATAATCTAGCTTTTCTAATGTTGTATTTTCCTTGCATTATGTTCTAAATAAGTAAAAAAGTGACTGAGAAGAGAGAGAGAAAGAGAAAACAAACTCGTAATATACTGAAGAGCAAACAGAGTCGATATTCGCCCGTATGTACTTACATATTTATAGCCGCAGTAAGTGATCCCTAAAGCGGACGGCGCGTCGTTTAAATAGGCTTTACAAGCGGCGGAGAACGTGTAATTTTTCGTCATCTCGCGGAACCCTAGTTTGGCTGGGTAGAGAAAGGGAGGGCGCACCGCCGCTGCTCCGAAGACTCAGGGTCTCGGTGAGTTGGTGTTTTGAAGGGACGAGAGACGCGCGCCGCCGCAGCCGATGTATACGGTGGCTCGTTCGAGTTACTGAATGGCCGCGCACGCGATACACTACGGAGTTTTATATGAACGGAGCGAGATTATGATTTCCCAGTGAGTACGTTCGCGGAAACGATCATGACGTTTCAGCGTGTACTACCTGCCTATACGGTAGTGGAATGTGATTCACGACGCTCAATCAGCTATCCCGGAGTAACACGTCACTCCGGTTAAAGTTTCGAGCAATATAGTCGCGGGCGATTCTTGGACGATACCCAAGCACGTTGGATGCTGTCGGATTCTCTTCTGGGAAACTGCAAGTTTGCAATCCTGATGGGCGTGGAAATGCGGATTTCAAGCGTTCCGGATAGAGAACCATTTGTCAAATGTCTGCCGATTATTCTCAGTATTATTTTTCTACCACAAGAGCGCAAAAGTTATAATAATCGTAATATAATGTGTTTTGAAGGATAAAATCAACACGAAGAAATATGTATAATATCTCAGAGGATATATATATAAAAATAAATTAAAACAAACTCGAACGTGTTAATCACTAATTGTAAGTTAAATAATCGCTATTTATTGTACTGTATTGTATTGTACTCCAATTATTATTAATAAAGAGAAGATCAATACATTTTTAAGCTATATAAAATGCCAATATATTATTTATATTATAGCAATTGCAATTGAGTTTCCAATGTTTATTTCGTCTGCATAACATAAAAAAATGATACGTTAATCGGCGTACATTTTTAAAACAAATGCAACGTTACACGGGTCAGTGATTCTGAAAATCCCGTTTAGTAATCTGATTTTTTTTTCCCGTTACTTATACAAATTTTTCAGAAAATAGAGTACGTCGTTAACACGACGCCGATTACTGACAATGAATACAGAAACTGATTATTATCGTGGGAATTAATGTACGCTTATTCAATGCAGGATCATGAATATCTCGTTGTTCCGCGAATGATGGTAAAGTCCTGCCGAGTATATGCAAATATCAGCATACAGTCTGAAAATATACACTGGTAATGTGAAATGCTTAACATGGACTCGCTAGTGTATCTAATGTGCTATCTAGTATCTAATGTATCATCCGTTTTCCGAGTCATGGCTTATATAACGAATAATTTGTAGTTTACGAGATGTACTCTGCATTATTCGAAACTACACTATGGAGTACATTGTGCGATTACTGGTCGTCTAATGAAATTCGGGTTTTTATACCGGGATGAAAATAATAATGAGTCCGTCTCGATATTACTTTTGACCTGCTAAGTAAGTGGAAGTCACAGTTTATTGTAACTTTTATATTCCGCTGCGACGTTAAACGATCAGGACGGCCCGTCGTTCGTCGTAGCCGCAAGCTACGGGACTTCGGTATCGTCACACGCCGGCGGAGTCGTATGCATATTCCCGGGAAAATTAGTGGCGCGACATTACACATTCGTCATCCGCGCCTGACACTATCACCCACGGAGGGAAGCAAAGGAAGTGCGGCGGTTTCGACGACCGCGCGCGCGCAACGACCAGGATTCCCCGTCCGTTATTTCAACATCCGTGTCGTCGTAAAAATTGCGAGTCTGTCGCTCCGTCGCGCCGGATCCCGCCGTGCTTTCGGGAGAATCCTGTTGGAGGAGAGCGCCGCGCGCCGCCACCGTGGAGGAATTCTGATGCACGGAGGCTGCGCTGAAACGTTTCTTTCGAAAGGCCTTCCGGAATATCTCTTGTCGAGAGGCATGCATATGTATATATAGATTGGCGATACACGACGGGACTATTACATCGGACGATTTAAAGACGATAATCTTTTATATATATATATATATATATATATATATATATATATATATATGTAGGTCTAGAGGTATGTTCCGGGACTGTTTACGTTTTTTGAAATGTACAGTCCTGGAATATAACGCATATATATGTAATCAGATTCAAAAAATTGTCCCGAAACGTGCCGTAGGACATGAATTTTTTCCAGGACAGTCCTGGAAACTGCCAAATGTCCTGGAATATACCGATGTAAAAAAATAAAAGTCCCGGAACATACTTCCGGACCTACATATATATGTATATACATATACAAAGTGAGAGTATACTGGGGAGTTCAACAGCCGCGTTAGCATGCGGAGGATGCGCGATGGTTATGCGCTCTGGAGACGAAGAAAGTCTCGGGGTGACGGTCGGTTACGAGCTCCACGGTCCGTTTTGCTAAATAAATAAGATTATTTACAATAGCGCCGCCGGCCTTTGCGATTCACCGGTGCCGGTGAATGATTTTAAATCGGCCGAAAACAGATATGATAGAGATCAAAATATGTAGCCCGATATTGGAGAGATAATTCGCGGACTGAGTCATATTACCGATTACGGTTTTATCGGACGCGACAGTGCCGATACGCGATTTTAACGTGGAAATAATATAAGATTATGCTGTTCCGCTAATTACATTACATAATTACATTCCGCGGTCGCGACAAAGGTCGCGCGATCTGAAGTTCAATCGCGAAATTTCTTTTAATTCCGCCCGCAAAACGAGATCCGGGAATCTCCAGACAACACAATGTTCAAAATCGGGACATAAGACGTCTTAAAGACGTCTTATATTTCTTAATGATGTCTTTAAGACGTCATATCATAAGTCGACTTGAAGGCCCGATTTTGGACACTGTGTTATCTGGAACTACACGTTGGCCACTCGGAAAATCGAGAAGAGCGGGAGATTTCCATGGCATTCTAATCGGCGCCGACGCCGACAGGACAGACATCTCTCGCTGAACGTTCTACCATTCTAAACCACTCCGTCTTTATCAGTAGCACAAACATCGTGATAAACCTCTTAATCAAGCCGTTATATTTACAGACACCCAATTCTCTCTCTATCTCGAACTAAAAGTGAGATAATACGCCGCGCGTTATTATCTTCACACCTCCCTGATGGACGTTCGCACGGAACTTCTCCGTCAGTATACTATAAAAATATTCCGTCCGTATACCGTTTCTACCCACGATCCTCGCGAAACGCGCGCAGGACGAAAAAGCGGTGTAAAGAAGAGAAAGAAGAGCAGAAGAAGAAGGTAAACAAAAGAACGCACCAGTGCAGCTTCACTGCATCCCCGAGACCCGAACACACTCAGCGCGGTGCCCATCAGACAATAACGCAGGACCACGTGCTAGCAGGCGTTGTTGGACGCGCTTGCAGGTCGGATGGCTGACGTTCCTGGCGAACCCGTCGATCGTCATCACGGCCGTCATCACGGCCCGTCCGTCGCTGAAGGCGGCCCACCAAGTAGCGAGGAGACCCTGCGCTTCTCCTCGCGGCACGGCGGGATCCCGAACGACCCTCACTTTCTCGTGGCCTTTTCTCTCTCTCTCTCACACGACGCGGTGACGAGCGTGTTGCGCGCTCCGAGACATGAATGGAATGCTTACTCCGGCGGGCGATGCACGCGAGAGACGACTACGGCTCCGGAATGGAATGGAATGGGCCGAGAGGCTCCAGCACGGGTCTGGCCCCAGGAGTGGGGCCGGCTCTCGTCGGGCCCTTTGCAGGGCTCGCTTTAGCATCAGGGCTGTAACTACTGTTTTCTGTGTCGAGTCGCATGTTCGAGCGTGGACGTGAAGTGTCGAAAATGCTGGAAATAAAACCTTCCCACTTGTTGCCGAGTGAAGTGATAAAATAACGAGAATGTAGAGAGAAGCTCCGATCGTGAACATAATGACAGAATCGATGGATATCTTCTTTTTTTTTTAATTTAGATCGTGATACTTCATTCCAATGTGCTCGCATTGTCTTTCCGATAAGATAAATTGATTGTTTTATTAACGAGTGAATCGATGAAAGCTATCCGCTTGCTAAAAATTGCTAATTACAAGTCATTTGATCGCGTATATAATTATTAGGTTTTTAAAATGACTATTTTTTTCCAAATATAGCAGTATTTTTATAATTCTTTTCAGAATATTAATTCCGTTATCGTTGACGATGTAAAGAAGCATGTCGGCGGAGTAGAGAAAGGCCCTCGCTAATTTCTGAAATTTATGGCGGAACGTTCCTTCTGCTTGGAATTCCGGAGCACTTCGATCGCTTCTTTTATACTTCATTTTACAACCACGGCTTTAAAGAAGTCGCCACGCGGAGCGTGCAAGCATATATAGGCACAATATTTAATTGGACCTGTATTTTTGTTAGTTCTTCATTTGTGTTTGAATTTCCGGCGTAGGAAAGTATGTCGTTGCATCCTGTCTTCACGTGATCGGAATTTGGTGCTGGTATAAGGGCAAGGCGTTCGGCGTCGAAGGTATAGAATTAAAGAGTCCTACATGCGTCGTATTATTGATTGACCTAAATGTGTTTGATTTCTTGATAATTTCACTCAAGTGTTTCTTTTCCTTCGTATTCTATGTCAACGATCACAATAGAAGATATTATCACGAGCAATACTTTACTTTTTAAAATATATTTTAAATATAATCTTGCAGAAATTCTGTACGTTTTGCAAAAATATTGCAAATAGCATAATTATACGTTCTTCTAAATTCAAAATTTCCTTAAATTATTAGACAAAAGTTACAATTTTGTAAAATATTCATCTAAAACCGCGTAATTTTTGTACGCGTACCGATGTGAGGATAACTCGAGTTCTTTGGCCTGAAGTCAAGAACACACTATAAATGGTCAAGAAAATTATTCTGTTTTATATATCTGCGAATGACTAACGTTGGCGCCCGCGGATGATGATTAGGAGACTTTTCATAAGCGTCACTCGGTTATTCGAGCAGCTTGCGCGGAATTATCTCGTGTGACGAACCAGTGATGCATCTAACGCTGCTTGTTTCTACATATAAGTGCAGTAACGCAGTGACGCATACTGTAGCCAGATGATGTATATGAATCAATGACCATTATTGCCGCCCGACGAGCTATACTGTCCTTTACGCTGTTTCACTTAGTTACAAATCCAGCAAGTCGATTGATAATCAATAGAAATCCAAATAAACGCGTGTAGAAGATACTCGATCCCTTGTCATTTACGTTCACAAATTATTATTATCATTATTGTTATTTCTTTTCTTATTATTAATCGATGAGATATTGTAATTAATAACAAATAATTAATTTAAAAATCGTATCTATTTTTGGCGTGGTCCTTTCAGTTCAATTATCATATTGTATCAAGAAATACAATGGAAACTTTGCTATTCATTAATGAGAGTGTCGCATTTTTGTAGGGTAATTAAGGCAGGGAAAATTAGATGGCGAGTCTTCGTAACAATAGATGCTGCTGCGCGCGACACATTCCACGTAGAAAAATACCTGGCGACTCTGGAAATAGAGGAGGATTGAGTTCCGTTACGTGCTGTATAATGAGGACCCGGTGCACCGACAAAGTAACTATTTTTTTTTGCCGCAATGGGTTCTCATTAAATTATTCAAGCCACTTAGAAGGAGAACGCACATTTTACTTGTAGATCGTTTCTAGGAATGCACACAGTGGGAACGTGGATCTAAATGTACTTTTCGTTTCTGAATGGAGAGAGAGTTAATTTTCGGTTTAATCTTCAGGCCTATCGTTTTCATTTAATCGACAATTGAAAATCGAAGGAATAATTAATAATTACTATTCTTACACACTGCCAGATAACTATATATATTAGATATCTGATTGATCGACACAGAGAGATCAGGTTTGAAGTATTTTATTTGACACAGTGAAATAGCCGACTGAACAATTTCCAAAAATACATCATCAGGATACTTTCAAGCAAAAATAATGAAGACGATAATGCCAGGGTTGTCTTGACGTTGCACTGAGAAACACCTGGAGACCGTCTACACCTGGTTGCTTATAGAGGTCCTTTTATCGCATTTTAGTGTGCTACTTCGAGAGGGACGGAGAAAGTACAATGAACCGACTGTACGTAGTCCTGGGAACATGTCGATATTGCACTTCAGCTTCTTATCGTGCGTTGAAACGTCGCGGCTAGCACTTCTTCTAGCGTTTCACGTTGGCTAGCGGACTATTCGCGCGACTAAAGCGACTAAAACACGATGTTGTCTGTTAAAATATCTCACGCTAAGAAAATATAAAACTTCGTCAGCCAAGACTGTCTACATCCTAAGACTTGGGGAGTAGGAGTCGAGCCAGTCGTACGGAGGAATGTCAGCGGGCGTATCGAGCTAATAAAAAATATATCCGTATATACTCTAGCGCAGCAAAAGGCAAAAACTTTTTTGACGATCTGACGAAATAAGAAACCGTCTAGATTACTACCCGCCCGCGCTCACTTCTTTGGCGTCTTGACCTTGCACCTATCTCGTACCAACGTACACCAATTTGACACGGGGGCCGAGCGTGTGCTCGTTGGCACTGCCGGTGTTTTCCTATACAACGTACGCGAATAGGACGCGGTTAGCGATTCCTTTATTTTTCGTTCCAGCGCGGACCGAACAATGGGGGATCTAAATTGGGCAAAAACCAGTCCGACGTCTAGTTTGGTGAGGTCGGAGGCATTCTGGTGCACAGTGGGACCAGGAGCAGCGCCAGGGGGTTAGTGAGAAGGACAAGAGGCAGGAAGGGAGAAAGAGAGAGACAGAAGGAGGCACGTCGATAGTCTCACAATGCAGCCGAGAGCCGAGTCGGACAAAGCGACCGGGAGGGATCTGCGATCGATCCAGCGCGGGGACCGTTCTGTTCCGATGTCCTCGGAAACCTGCGAGCGACCGGCTTTTGCGGATAAAAGTGGCAATTAACACACAGCGACGACTGTGAAGGAATGTCCCGTGCCTATATACGCCATTCCACTACCCGACTAGTTCGTTGCACCCTCTCGGTCAGTTATGACACGCGAATTTCGTTTTACTTTTTTACCCTTTCTTCTCGTTTGTTTTTTGAACCCGCGCGCGATTCTTTCCCGATACTGTTTACGGCATCGTTTTTTTGTTCGACTCGCCAGCTCGCGCCAATGCAGCTGTTTCTTGGAAGAGTATCCGGGTTGGTCGTCGTTTAGGGATGGACGTGTCGGAATGTGGGCCTTTTCGGAAGAAGGATGCGCCGGTCGGGCGCGTGAGCTATGTGTGTCGGAAACGGCGGATATCTTCGCCGACAAGATTATTCGTCAAATTGATTATGTTGGAAGAGATAAGCGAGGCAATTTACGAAATTAATATATCATTCGAAATGAACCATATGATTCGCGAATATTAATCGCGAGTATTATGATTATGAGAGAAAGCAAATATGAAGATTATTGAAAAGTATGAGATTATAGACTGTCACTTCTATTTCGCGATGCATTTGACAGCTCTATGATATAATTGTAGAAGGTTGTTTTTAATTTTACTTATAAAACACATAAAGGATTAATATGAACATGAAATGTATTGCTAAATTATCATTTAACAAAAAACAGTAAAAATGCGTTTGTTAAATTCAATGTGCATTCTCTCGTCCTCTTTGTTTCTAGAAGCCACCAATTACCCGATAAAAACAGTCACGTCACATCCACGTCGAATCCACGTAATTTCGTCGAATCCACGTCGAATCCACGTAGCAATAACGTGGATTACCACGTACTGTTTTTATCGGGTATTATCAGCGTCCAACAAGATCGCGCTCTTCTACGCGATCCTTTCTTTCTTCTCTTTTTCGAATCTTTTTTTAAACATAATAGCTTCGTCTGGTTGCTTATCTTGCACTTGTCTCGTTTTCTTCCATCTCTGATTCCATGTCCGGATGTTCGTTTTGACTATCATCGATCGGCACAACAACGCTTAAAGGTGCGATTTCATTGACGCTAGAAACCAGCGGCAGCGTCAAGAAAATGTAGTGGGGGAAGAAGTTCCGTTGAATTTTGCGGTACGCTAAAAAGTTGAGACGGTCTGAACTTCTTCCCCCACTACATTTTCTTGACACTGCCGCTGGTTTCTAGCGTCAATGAAATCGCACCTTAAAACGAAGACAGTAATTGCGCGCCTGACGCAGACGACAACGTCGTTTATGCTCCTCTCGCCTCGATTGAGCGTACTTAATAAAATTTTGACGCCTGGTCAATCCTTTATGCTCTACCGTATCGATACTCTCTACAATCCGATTATCCTATTATCTTATAATTATTTACAGATTTTAATAGCATTATTCATTTACGTATATTAATTTTTTGGAATTAATATTAATAAAAATATCGATTATCTCTTTAAGAAATTTTTGCAAATATAAAATATTAGTTGGATATTAAGATTGCATTATTGCAGTTCTTGTTGTATATATACTTTTGGTATATATGGTAATCAATAATAGAATATGTATGTATGTATAAAAGTATTTTTATAAATATACATTTTTTGTAGAGTTCGTATGTTTATATATCTACTGATGGTAGATAAGAAGTTCAACTTGTTAGTTGAGTTCCTAATGTATTTCATATATCATTTAATGTATCGAGTTAAAATGTAGATGTATCAATATTTTATATTTTTCATTATTTGAGATAATTAAGAGTAACTTTCTGTTTACTTCATTTTCAAGAAACGCAAAGATTATTATTATCAGATTTATCGATTGAACGTACGTAACCAAAATATTTTTCGTTGTGTATTAGCTGTGTAGAATTATAAATGGTCTTACAAAATAGAAATATATATATGCCAGCGTATTTTCGCAACTATTTCATACATTAATTGACAGTTAATATAATATTCAACTGTCATCTGCGTCATATTTTCTTTGTATAAAAATTTCTCGAATTAATAGAAATATAAGATTATTGAGAGATGCAAGTGCATGAAAAACACATTACAAAGCTAGAATATGATTTACAGGGGAATAGGAAAGAAGACAAATTCGGAGCACGTGCGTTGTGTAATAAATACAGTAAAGAAAAATAGTAGTATATTCTTGAGTATCGCTCTAAAGGGCGCTGCAATTTTTTTTTACACATAAACGCATTTGAAGACAGTTATATATTAAAAAAAGATAATCATACTATTTAGCCATCATTTCGGAATTTTATGAAGATTTTTAATCTATAATTAGTTATACATTTTTATCGAAATTATTCAATTTATCTATAAGGCTATTATTACTTGTATTTTTATAAAATATACATTTTATTTATTAATAAAAAAAGAAGTATGTGTATGAGTTATTCATTTTCTATATTATCAACTAATGGTCAAAACTAACGAGGAAGCATTCCCAATTGATACTTTCCGATTTTGATGAACTTTATTAACTATAGATACATTAAAATAATAAGAAACAAGTTTTTTTATTCTTAATTGCATGTTAATAGTTTAAAACTTTTGTCCTTAAAGTCAGTCCAAATCGATTAATTTCTAATGCAGATCGTTAGAGATCGTTTAAGGTGAACTTGAGGTGGTTTGGCTGTACGATCACTGGATGGCTCGACTGCCTCGAGGATTGCTAAATTCCAAACTCATAAATATGAGGGAAGAGATAATTTTCAGATTAATTACGAACCATGAAGTTTTTACATGTTTTTAATTTGGTATATACACAACATAGTTTTAAATTAATTAAAAATGTAGATAAACAACATGTACATTTCTAAAATTGAAAATTTCTCCTCTACACCGCACATGCAATTCTGTAAATTTATTTAATTATTACATACATTTATTAATTACAGGAAGTAGAAATTTGATATATGCACTGTAGAAAAATATCCCAGCGAAAATTTCACATGTTTTAAATTTAGCAAGTAAAAATTACGGTTCAACCTGCAGTCCTATAAAATAAAAAATTAATGCAAGATGCTTATTGTTAGTAATAAGCGCAGAGCTTATTTTTTAAATATCGTAAATTGTTATGCCAAAAATCAGCATGCTATATCAACTAGCAATAAGTGCAAATATTTCACTCTAAAATTAAACTTAAAAAATTCAAAATTTAGAATTTAGAAATCTCTTTTTCTTTCTCTCTCATTTTGTTTCAAGGAAATGTTTAAATTTCTTAAAAAATGTGATGTTAAAAATTTATAAATAAATACTTTTTCTTATTTTGTTTTTCTCAATTTGCATTTAAACATACAAGTTAAAATAATGATAGTTACACTGCAATAAAAGTAGTAAAGAATATTATTATGTATCTTACTTAAATATAATTAAATACAATTAAGCTGGGTGATATTGTACGTAATTCTTATAAGTACTATATTTTACGAAATTGGAAACCGCATCTCTTTTCAACAGAAATGATGGATGTGATAGCAAGTAGTTATTATCAAATATTTAACCATTAGAGAACGGGCAGGTTTTTTGAAATAATTTTTAATGATTTTTATTTATAACTTTCATATATGTTATGTATAAAGTATAACTTTCATATGATGTGTTCAGGTGTTATACTACGAAAATAAGTGACTCCCGTGGAGCCTAAAAATAAGCTTCCCGTCTGGTGCATTAACATAAATGGAAAAATTGAATAAAATATTCATATAATTGTAAATTTCAAAAAAATTATTATTTATATTTAATTTTAAATGAGAAATATGGAAATATTTTTTGTAAAATATTGTTATAAAAATATATTTTAAAATTCAGAGCTAAAAAATGCAAACAAATTTATGAGAAAAACTTTGTGAGAAAAAAATTTTATTTACGAGTAAAGGTATTATAGAGTAGAAAAATAGTAAAGGTAGAAGGGACATAGTATTTAAAGGTTTCATAAAAGAGTTCTAACAAGATAAGAATAATCGCTTCAATTCTCAGAATTGGCTATTTTCACTTGTTTCCCTTAGATTTCCTTACAGTTTCCTATCAAAAAAATCTTATATATGATATTTTAGCGCATAAACAGTTTGAAACAGAAAAATAGGCTTCCTGTCCTCTAAAAGATTAAATATGGTGATGTGGGTGAATACATCTAATGAGCAAGACTCTATTTCCACTCACGCAAAGATAATTTTCTTCATATTCTATTCTTCTTCTTTCCAGATGAGAATCAGTTACTGACCGAGCAATTTCATGCGCACTTGGCCAGGAGGCTGCCCGTTACATAGAAAATGCAATTTTAATTCTCCGTGCGCCGTATAGTGCAATGCTGATAATCCCACTAAAGTTCGTGTAGTCGCTTATAGAACCGGGTGTGCCGATACGTGAGGTTAATCGATAAATAGATCCTGATTATTAATGAAAAAGTGAAAAAAATATTTTCCGGTCAAAATAAATATCTTTTTTATTTAAAGCTCGACTTTTTTATCCTGTTTTTATTTAATTGCTCGATATTATTAATTAATGCCTTAAATTTACACTTTTTTAGAAAAAAATTGATTCTAAGGAATTTTTAACAAAAAAGGGTATTATATTTTTATAAAATCCGTGTAATACGTAATGTAATATACAAGTATTATTTCTATATTAAATATGTAAATAACTTCTAAATTACATAAATTTCAGTGATGGCGTTAAATCAATATCATTTAAAATATTCAAAACAACTCCAAACCCGTTTTTGTCGTATTGGGAAAGAGGAAAAAAGAAGATGTGCAATTAAACAGGAAAACACATGGTATTTATATCATTTGCCAGTAAAAATAATACAGAACTACCAGAAAGAAATACAGACGTACGTATGATATACGTCTTGCAGCTGTCAAGCTTTCACAAAATTAGCGAGTCAGAAAAGCAGGCCAGCTAATTCTACATATGAAAGTAATATTCCGTCGAATAATTCCATTTAAGTAACGCGACAAGTATTACGCGAGTAGAAATATTTGAGACAAATAATATGCGTGAGTGTTTCTTAAAGTTACACACACACACACACACACGCAAAACCTACATTATGTAAAATTATAAAATTTCATAATACGTATAAAATTATATGGCAAGCTTTAAGAATTTTTTAACGTAAATAAGTGTATAATTATGACTTTTAAAATATGTTTGGTATACTAAAAATTCAAACAGACTTTTCCAACCAATTAAACTACAATAAAAGGAAAACCTGTTAGGAAAGGATACCTGTTACGAAACGACTTGCCGGATTCGAAGGACAAGATCGAGGATTTTCAGGTTCTTATACACCTACCAGGAATCCACCGATTCATCACGAGAATTTTTAGGGGTGCTCTAATGGCACTTTAGAAATCTAAAGTTACGATATCTCTATCTATATCTCCTTAACCACGTTTTCTGGTTAGCATTATTTATTTCTTACATTTACTTCATATTTTTTTGAGTTTTAGTAAATGCAGTCTGATAATAATTGATTGTATTTGAAGCTTATTTTATCGATTTGAAAATTTAAGAAATAAATGGAGAAAGAGCAATGTTTGAGAAAAGGAATAAAGAGAAAGAGCAATGCTTTAATCTTATCTATATTAATCTATACTAATATATATAAAATTCTTACGGGTGGTGTATGTTTGAACGTTTTTAACTTAAAACTATTGGACCGAATTTTTACCAAAAGTATATAAAATAAGGGTAGAATTTTCCGGGAAGTGCTATAGAGTGTATAGTTTTTCATTATCGATCTTTTTGGGAACCAATATCCGAAATTTTTCCAATTTTTCGGGGAATAATTGACTGAGTTTTAAAGAATTGTATATAAAACAGGGGTTAGAATTTCCCGGGGAATGCTATAAACTGTATAGTTTTTCGTTACCGATCTTTTTTGGAACCGGTATCCGAAATTTTTCGGGAAATAATTGACTGAAATTAAAGAATTGTACCTATATAAAACAGGGGTAGAATTTCCCGCGGAGTGCCATAAAGTGTATAATTTAAAGTGGTATATATAAAATAGAGGTAGAATTTTCCGGGGAGTGCCATGTGTATAGTTTTTTGTCATCGATTTTCTGGAAACTGATTTTTCTAATTTTTTTAATTTTTCGGGAAATAATTGACCGAATTTTAAAGAATTATATATGAAACAGGAGTAGAATTTTCCGGAGAGTGCTATAAAGTGTATAATTTTTCGTTACCGATTTTTTGGAAGCCGGAATAATTTAATTTTACATTAATCTACCGATTTATTGATTTAGTTAAAACCGGTTCGCTTTTGTTGAAACAGGTTCAAAAATTTTAATGATTTAATTTTACATTAATCTATCGATTTATCGATTTAGTTAAAACCGGTTCAAAAATTTTATTAATTGTTCGAGAATGGGTTTAATTGCCAAATTAATTTTTGGGGAGTGCTATAAAGTGTATAATTTTTCGTTACCGATTCTTTGGAAGCCGGAATAAGGATGTTGAAACACAATTGAAGTCGTTTGAAGAAAAACGACGCCCGGGCGAAGCCCGGGTAACCAGCTAGTCATTATCTAAAGATATACAAATTCTAATTATATTTGTACAATTATCTAAATGGTTTAAATATTTATTTAAAAATTACGTATTTAGTGTTTTAAAATAGAAATGAATAATTAATCATAATATAAATATTAAATTAATTAGTTATTTGATAAGTAATTGTTAAATAATAAATAACTTTATATATATATAATGAGACGAAATTATTAAATTATTTATTATTTAAATTACAAATTTACGTTAATGTTGATCAATTTACATGATACGATACTTCGTGACAGTAATCATGCACGATTGTAACACGGACGTTTGTTTGAAGCGTATAAAGAGATGAGGTAACGAGTATGAGCACGCGATTTATCATAACAACGGGAGAAATAGTAAGGCATCGGTACATCTTGTATTTACTGAATGCAGAAAAATATGCCTGTGCGTGCGAGATGCAATGTACTTGCGAGATTCAGTTATGTTGCACTGACCACTTCTCAGTTTACGTTATATTCATTAATAAAGCAAAATGCACACGGATCCCGTGCACTCGCTACATTTTGAGCAGCGGTAAAATGAGAAGTAGATTCTACAATACGATTTAAGCTGTATTAATTTGTTTAAAAGTGTTAAAACGTGTTCCATTATTCGTAAAAATACGTTAATGTACCTTTTAATTGTTTAATTTTTCAGCAAAAAAAAATGTTAAAAACTCTTTATTTTTCTTTTTTAAAATATATAAATCAAGCTACAATAAATAATGAACTGCATAGAGTAAAATTTTGATCAAATTTTCTTTGGAATGTAACATGTACCATATGTTTATTCCTCAGTTTATTACATTAATTACGTGTATTTTAAGCGTTAAAATTTAGTGTTAGAATTAGAGCTTTACTTTCTTCTCAATAATAGAGATTTAATATTTTATAAATTATTATTCTGTATATTACTGTACTTCGCACTTTTTGTTAAAAAAGTTAAACAAAAAAGAAAGAAAAATACGCAGAGGCTTACATAAAATTTCAATTTTTGTAACAACTTGGGAAGGAAGTAACATTAATGACATTTTGATGCAATTGAGGCTCCCATGCTCACGATGCATCGAAGTCCCGTTAACAATATATGTGCGCGACTTTGCGCACGTTACACAATTACTTACAATTACTTGATTGTACATGAAGTAGAATTTTAACGACATTTCTGAAGATAATAATCTTAAATTGCAGTACATTGTTTCTTATTTCCATTTTTCGTAACATTTTATTCCATTTTGTGTAATTTGTAATGCTTCAAAAGAATTTGCTAATAAAGAACAGATGGCACATTGCAAAATTAACATAAATTGTAAAGAATTATTGTTAATAAAGCATAGTAATTATCGGAATAGTATTTCAGAATAGATCGTAAGTGTTACGTACTCTATCGTCTTTTACAATCACAAACACTATTGAAATAATCAGTTTTACTGTAAGTATGGAACATAGCACAGCAGAAGTTACTGAGCGGATAGATATAATAGTGTACACTTAGCAGCTCTTGGCAGCTCTTAATGAGAAAAATAGTTCAGTGTTGACAATTATGTAATTAAAACTATACGACTGAAATAATTGATAATATCATATAATTCCATTTTATTATCACTGTTATTATTTTTTAGTTATAACTGACTTGAATGTGAAAGTATAGTAAAAGCTTTATTGTTTTCACTTTTAAATCTTGTTCTATTAATGAAGTATGTTTTTATTAAACAATAACATGTATTAACAATAAAGGTCTTCTGAAAGATGCCTGAGATCTTTCCCAACAAAATATTCAGTAATAATTATCCAGTTTATCACATCGTAACTATAATTTTACATGTTAAATGAGTAAAACTAGAAAGTCTCGAAAAACGAGGTAGAAACCAGGCAATTCCGCCTAGCGCTAAACATGTTATTTAGTGTGAATAGCGTGAAACACGAGGAATACTCGGTACAGTTTACTTTTCGTAGTCTTATTTAAAATAGTTATTAACAAATACTTTATAAAACTTTTGATAGCGGTTATTTATTAAGACTTTTCCTATCACAAGATACTCTAATTTCCTGAACTTTAAAAAAAAGAGCGTCAGCTAATTTTGATTTCCATCGTAAAATTTTAGAGTCTCAGTCTTGTGGTTTTCAAGTTTTATTGCATCTAAGAATTTTTTAAGAGAGAAGAATGTGATATAGCTTAAAATATATCAGTTTAAAATGATGAAAAGATGTATTCTCAGATTTGAAGGGTTCAGTCCCACTTTGGCTTTCTATTTCAGTTTTCCGTTTCTCATCGTCGAAAGCATATACCAGTTTCGGTTCAGAAAACTGGATACACATACCATGGGTAGAAGTTATATAGTACTATACGACTATACCAGCCGTGCAGGTAGACACGCTTCGCCGCAGAAAATGTTGGGAGAAAGAGAGAAAGATTCATGGGAGTGGGGATGGGGAAAAGGACTGCTTTAGAGAGCGGGAATAGTGGTAGAGAGCCACGGCATGGTGGAAGTCAGCCAAGAAGACGTGACGTACATACTCGGCGGTGTACAGTGTACCCATAGCTATGGCATAGTTAAAGTGGGAGAAACCGTGTATGACCGTCCTCAGCCTGAGCCAGTCTCGTGTGAACGACCGTGAAGTGAACCTCGGATGGTGCACGCTCAAGGACCTTGAGTTCTTTTTTCGCGCTGGAACTCCGGAGCTTCGGGATAACCAGTGGCTGCTAGTTGACGGAAGTGGACTGATCGTCAGTGCGCTTTTCCGTGCTCGAATTTTGACAGAACGAAAAAAACGAAGGGGACCGAGCTCCCGCTGTCATTGATGATTTGTTCCCCAGAAGAAATTCGTGTTGCTCCAAATACTTCGTGAACCGTATTCATTGTGTCTTACGGATGTCTTTGGTGTGAACCGAGTGCTCGGATATTGTACCGAGGTATTTTAAATGTGAGATATAACATTGAAAAAACCTTGTTGTTTGAATGATATTTAATTTGTTGACTGACTTGTTATTCCGCATTGAATTGTGAACATTGCTTGCAAAATCTTGACCATCATTTTGCAAACTTACTGCCTTGTCATATTATTCAATATAAAAGGTACTTTATATTTTGATCAATCTGTGAAATATTTAAATTTCTACACGACTTCATCATAATCGTGAGATTGAAAAATTAGTTAACCGACGTTTTCTAAAAGAAGCGATACCTATTACTGAAACCACCTTGTTAAATATAATTGTCAAACAGTCTTGTATTTTGAAAAATTTATAAGCAATTTATTTTGGAGTAGTAATTAAAAAATGTTTTCTCTTTGAGAATCAAAAGAAAGTTGTCTGAGAAGAATTTTTGACAAAAAATAAAATTCTTTAAAGCGCAATTCAAAGCAAAATAGCAAGATAAAATAAATCTTATGACAACGGAATACAGTCAGTTTTGTAAAACGGGCTCCTATCTCATCGGATATTAAGTTAAAGTCCGGCGCGGCACATTGGCCAAAAACCTGACGTGTACACCGGTCTGATCCGCCGCCAAGTAGGTCAACCGGCGTGTGCGAGAGTGCGAGACTGAACAAGAGAAAAAAAGAAACACCACGAGTGGCAGGATAAGGGGTGGAGGGAGAAAAAGAGAGAGAGGCGAGAAAAAAAGAAAGAATGGCGTGCCGCAGGCATCGCCCGTGAAGTCGGCTCTCCCGATGTCCAGCGGCTCGTTGTGTAGGCTTGTGATTCAAAATGGCGGACATTGGTAGGCACCACAGCTCGCTTCGAATCGACGACGACCGATCCGGATGCGCGGAATCCTGAAGAAGGGATCCCACGCGACATCGCGTCCTTGACATTAGCAGTCCTTGATCTTGCTAGGAAAAGCGCGGGGGTTGCGAGAGCAGTCGATGATCATGGCGGGACCAGTTGGGTCGAAGGTCCTCGTGACCTTGACGATCCTTGCACTGTCCGGTAAGTCCGGGAGAGGAAAGGTTGGGATAGGGTAGTGAGCCAGGAGGTGGAGATGAAACTATTAAACATGGAGTTATTTGTGTTAAATGCGATGGACTCCTAAAGCGTAATGGAATTTATATTAAAAAATTCAACGAAATATTAACTGTATCTCATTTTAATTGTGAGTCTCTATTTATTAATCGGAGCAGCAAAATTATATATATTCGAGCGTGTAATTTGATCCATGATTATAATTCCGTTGATTGTAAAAAATAATAAAGTACAATTTAAAATATAGTTAGTGAGAGATAAATTTTCTATTTAGTTACTAATACATCCCGCCTAACTCGTGCGCATTATAAAGAATTATGACAGAGCGCAAGATTCGGTGGAGATATCAACGATCGCAATGTAATGTCGTCACGGTGACATTAACGCTCAGCTTAAGTATGTCGGCGTCACGTCATTTACTCGCGAGATAATTAGTATAATTTACAAAAAAATGCGATCTCTTGAAACGTATCTCGAACCTGTCCGATAGGTTTTTAAGCCAGCGGCGTGTCGGCATATTCGAAACCGGTATCTTGACCTCCACCGAAAAATTCGGCGGGCTCAAGAATGCTATAGAATCGAGACGCTTCATCGAATCGCACGTGGCTATTAAGTAATTAAGAAATACTTTATCACTTCCCCGTTGGACGTAATGTTCTGTGAACGTCTACGAGGGTACCGCCAGGATAATTATACTTATGCATGATGAATATTGATTTCCATTTTTTTTCGAGGAGCATGTCAAGAATTTATGCAAATACGGTGCGACTGCGTAAATAGAAATACGTCCGGTTTCGCAGCGGTGTACGCGTCAATGCTACCTGGAGGAGATAAGCGCTCCGGCATCCGTGTCGTGCCACTGCACGTCTGGTTTCGATACCACGTAAATCCCATCCTGTGTAAAATCATCAGGCTCGCAAATTTACACACACACACACACACACACACACACAATCCACAGAATATATACACGCTTATAAAGCACATACGGATGGCGAATTCAAAACAGAGATATTAAATCAGAATTTTATTAATTAATATCTCGAATTAATATTATAATTAATATTTCGTTACACATCGCAACGAAAACAGCTACGCAAAAAGATAATTGCACCGACACCACTCCTCTCAAGAATTGAAACATTCGGAGGTCTTTACATTTCAGATTAAAAAGCTGGCTACGCGGTTACGAAACGCGTACACGCATACGCAAAATTTGTCAATATAGTTTTAAGACCCGCATAAAATTGTAGGAATCGAATAAGTGATATGGCCCATATTTTCTCTATTCGTCTCTCACCACCTGTATCCATATCAAACGGAAACAAACGGAGGAAACGTGTAACACTCTTTTTACCAGATTTGTAGTCTACACGAGGCAAGTGTTCAATATTCACGAGTTATTTTAAATTCCTAAATGCGTTGTTTAAATATTGATTATTATCTATATATATAAAAGAAGATGTCCTGACTCACTGACTCACTCATCAACGCCCAGCCCAAACCCCTGAACCGAATTTTTACCAAAAGTATATGAAATAGGGGTAGAATTTCCCGGGGAGTGCTATAAAGCATATAATTTTTCGTTACCGATTTTTTAAAAACCGGTTTTTTTAATTTTTTCAATTTTTCGGGAAATAATTGATTGAATCTCAAAGAATTATACATGAAGTAAGGGTAGAATTTCCCGGAGAGTGCTATAAAATGTATTATTTTTTGTTACCGATATTTTTGAAAATCGGTTCCGGAAGGGGGAGGGGGAGGGGGAGAGAGAGAGACTATTTGCGTGTCTTAATACACATGTTCTTCGGGGCGAAGCCCGACGGGGCATGCTAGTCTTGCATATTACGATTAATTGTGTTTCTAATAAATAGACCGCAAAAGTTTAGAAAGTTTATAGATATATCTTGTTTCTTTCATTAATTTTATTATTTCAAAACCACTGGAGTATAAAACAGACATTTCGGTATGTCAAAAATATTTAATCATCGCTGAAAATTTATGCAAATCTTATGGATTTAATTTTGTACATTTTGACACTCGATAAGCGCAAGTCATTAAAGCTATGTGACCATTATTGCATTTCACGTATTTTCGCTAATTAGCGTTTACACTCTGTAGCATTAATATTGGATTCCGCGGCGCGTCTCTTCACGTACATATTAATGACTGACATATTGCAATCCATTTCGCGCTCATATAATTAACAATGATGTATAGAATTATGAGCTAATATATTCTCAAAATGTTGAAATATCGAATTGGCATCGTTATCAATTTACTGCGCAATATCGATACCCTTGACGCTCGATGCCGTAAGAGCATTCTTTTTCACCAATGAAAGAGTCATCGACTGACGCATCACTCCCGTAGCTTTCGTGAGTTTTACCGTCGTTATATCGGGCTTCCCTTTTGCGCAAGGAAAGATATTTGCATGAAGCTACTAACGTCATCGGGTGTGCACGCGCGGGAGCAACGACACCGCGAGACGTATATCCGGCATAGAGTTTCATCACTCCCTGACTTTCGCCCAACCGCACAAACCGTGAAAGTGTCACGAAATCGCTGCCTGTGCAGTAGAACAGAAACAGAAGACTATAGTTCAGGCTGCTCGGAGAATCGCTATTTCGAAGATCGACCGAGATAAGAATCCGTTTATCTGCTGAATTTTTACAAAAGCGAAAGTCGAAAGTCGAATTTTAAGCGAGAGTGAACTTTACGGCACGAAAGATGGAAAAGTGAACTATAACACTTGAATTGAAAGCAGGATAATGCTATTCATTATATTATAATATTTGAAATAAAGTTGAAAAATAGTAAAAACAATTGTTGATTTGAATCATTAGTCGCGAAAGATTGTAACACTCTTAAAGCGCAATTTAAAGTTTTGCTAATCTTTTGCCTCGCGGATAACGTGAGAATTATTTCACGGTTGACATTTATGGACTATCTCGCGCGGATATACGGAATCGCGTGCGCTCTCGTCACGTCACGACTACCAGCTTTTGTAAAGCAATCCATACTCTTTTGCGGTATAGTGTCACTTTCACGTGACACGTCGATTTGCGTGTGCGCAACATCGATTTTACAGCTCCGCATAATGTCGAATCGCACCGCGCGGATACGAAATGTCGCGTTTACCGGCGAAAAGAATAAATATTGGGCTGGAATGGGATACCGTTAAGTCTGCCGTTACCGCCTCGAGAGACGGCACATAGCACGGTACACACGTACACGGGTAACCTCTGTCAGGTTTCTTTCCTGTCCCTTTATGGTTGCGTTAGATGAAGCTTATCGACGACAAGTCAGTCCAAAGAAAAAAAAACAATAAAGAATTGGAAAAAAACAATAAAACAGAGTGTACAATATTTAAAAAAATATTAATATATTTCGTTTGTCTCATTTTGTTATTCGCCGTTAATTTAAATATGTGTCAATTGTAAATCGGGGAACCAAAATAGTGTGTCGAAAGAGTGGCGCAATAGTGGTACTCGAATTAACTCCGCTCCGCGAACAATAAGAGATGATTACTCGAGATTTAACGTAAGAACTATTATCGCGCGCGCGCATTATGGGAAATTCGTCGGGGCCGTGCGAACCGGATCGATCTTTTGAATTAGATAGGACAGGTCGGAGACTCCCATGCTTAATCGGCCACCTGCACCGCTTCTTGAAGTCACCCGTGCGCCTAATGTCGCGCTAATACCGGTTTCGGGTTAGTATCATTATCGCCGATAACAAGAAGGTATTTGTGAGATCGGTAATATTTTTACGTTTGCTCCTCACTCCCTCTCCGTCTCGCGCGGACACGATGTAGCGATTTCGCCGTTTTGAAAAAGGCGTTTCTATCTTCTCGTGAAAAGAACGTCCGTCGTCCTCTCTTGAAAATATGCGTTACCGCCGAACAATTACCTTGTTTTTCAGCATTCAGTTCTTTACCTACAAACCGTTTGTCGTGCTAACCCTGGTAATCTGCGGTTTCTACAAGTAACTATAAAAATCTTATCTTTATAGTTCTGTTTATACCCTGCCGTTGTCTTTTACACCATTGCGCTTTTCTGTACTGCTAACAATAAACTGCTGACGGAAACTGTTGGCTAATATTGATTTTCAACTTTTTTTTTAAGACAAAAGTTTATCACATGAAATATTCAACGTATATATGTAAAATTTTTGAAAACTAAGTACCTATAAGCTAATAGAATATGGGTATATTCTACACTTTCTCGAAGTGGAAGTCGCATAATCTCATGCACATATATTTCTCTATTTTGAACATTATCATATATCTCCTATATTATAGGCATAATACCGTTTTCATTCCTTGAAACAATTTCAATTCCTCTATTCGCGTTCTCGGACCGAGCGCGTCAGCGTAAGAAACGTTCTGCAAGAAGCTAATTAACGAAGTAAAAGTACCGCTGAAGAATCGTTGCGCCGCGTAGGTACTCTCTCGCACATCTTGCCCACTAATTATTTCGAGTACGATTGCATGCGGGCGACGCGACGTTTCGTCTCGCCCGGCCGAGAGGCGAGAATCGCGCGGTTTCCCGTGTTCCCGTCGAAGATGCAGAATATTCCGGTCCCCGCGAGAGGCTCGGCGGGACTGCATTCCGTTCGTTACGACGGCGCGGCGGCGGCGGAGCTCGCTATGCGATTCACCTACATTCTCACGGCTTCCCCGGCTTGCATTAGAAGAGATCGTAGTGCCCGTGAACTCCGTTACTTGTTTACAGCGCGCAAAACTGTAAAAATATTCTCCATTAATGCGCGCCGATAAAACGGCCGCTTCGCTGCGTGGAACGACCGACTGAAATTTTAAATAGACCTCAGACCGTTTCAACAAACTTATTCTGATCAATGTCGTCGGGTCACTTTGATTAGGCTTTTTCGTAGGAAATTCTCAAGAAGCCTTTATCTCTTTTGAAATTAATTGTTAACAAATTGTTATTAATTGTTAATTGTTTTTTCTTACATTAAAAGTGCTTAAATAACGATTTATCTTGTATGGCTGTAGTGATATTGATAATATAAGCAACTATTGATGTATTTATTTGATACCCAATATTGTAATAACAATTGCGTAATGGAGCATCTCCGATTGATCCTTTGTCTACGTGCGTGTCCAACATTTTTATGATTTGACACACTTTCGGAGAGATAACTGTGTAGCAGTCGAGAATCTTATTTACGCGCGCACACGTTGGGCATTGTATTTTAATCAGAACTAAAATTACACTCTCCCGCGCGCATGCACGACCAATTGTCAGCTCCTCCGTACAACCCAGGAGCGCTCGCTTGCAATTACGGTGTATTATCCTGTTACGCGGAATGTCCTACTATTGTGAGCATTAGGCTTGCAGCTGCAGCCGTATCTCGAGTTGCAGTGGATAGTTTGTAATGCATATATTACGCTGGATGCCATTGAGGGAGGATACCGTGAGAATCGAGGAAAATTGTATAGTCGTCGTTATTCCGAGAATGTCCCGTAGAGTCTGATAACTTCTATCAGTACACGCGGAAGAAAGCGCGGAGAGCGCGCGCCGTGAGCTTTTCCAGAATTTCTGCCGACAGCCACACGTTTGAATAATGTTCGAGCTTCGTGCGGAAAGGAAGCCGCGCGAAGGAATCTTATCATTAAGTACATCCACTTCCGCATCTTTTTTCTCACACATCTGAGATTGCAGTAATATCTGTATATATAAAATAAATAATAATTTTGTAACAGCATTTACATCAAATTAACTACATTAACGAAAGGAAGGTAACGTCGGCGACTTCTTTGCTGCAATCGACGCATTATTATCTCTTATCGAGAGGTTTCATCAAGAGAATTCACCAGACAATTCATCATACGGAATTTAAGATTTCCATTCTCCAATGAGAATTCCATTGAAAGTCTTAAGCTGTATATGCACATAATAATTTTGCACGTAACACGACCTTCTTAGAAAAAGGACAACGATATTCATTTACACGTAAAGGAACAAGCTCAAAGTACTTCAATGAGAGTTAATTTAGCGTACTTCATCTCACTCGTGATTTATCGTATCCTAGTACCATCAGTCGTTTTATCATTCCTTCGCATCAGCCTTTAGTTGATTTAATTAACGATAACAGAGCATTGTGCGCGCAGCAACGGTGTAGCGTAATGGAAAAGAAGTCTACATCGTGAACGCGCTGAATGCAATCCCAATCGTCCTCTTAGAAAGGGGCTTCGCATTCAAAATCGCGGCGTGTCGCACGTCGTTCAATGATTAATTGGGAATAGAGACGATGCGTGGCGGAAGTGAGGCCTCGCGGAAGAATAATACTCGCAAACTAGCCGCGGCGAACCGATTCGCGGAGGCACAAATGTGCTTTTTACCTGAACGATCGGGCACCTTCGCTAATGAATAATTAATAGTTGACGCGGCGGTCAGTCAGCGATGCGAACGGCTTTATCCGCTCGGCTGGATCGCATGCCCCCGCAAGAACATTAAGGTTCTTGTGCCCCCTCCCCCCCGGAGACATGAGGCTTAGCTTCCTATTATTTTACAGTACCGCCTGGACAATGAGTGCTGATCGTCTTCATGTTTTATCAATTTCCACTTTTGCGATACGCTGGATGTGCGATACGTGATCGTAATGACGACATGAAATGTAATTTTCTTCATATATGCCTGTCTTTCATGATAGGTACCTTGTCTTGTAATTTATCTCGTTGAAGGAATAATTCACCGGAACCTAGTAACGCAAGTAACAAATCGATTGCTATTATCTAATTTTCCAGCATTGCCTGGTAATCATCTCATCGATTCACAAACTTCTGCTTTCATTGTACGATCGCGGTATCAGTAATCACTGTAAATAACATGAAATTGAATCTTCTGCTAGCGTTTTTTTTTTTGTATTGAATTATCTCTTATAATTTCTATCATTAGGATTTCTGCTTGGAATAATTGAATAGCGGAGGATACGCGCTATTCAGAAAGACGTCGCGAATCTTGATACTGTCAATCTCGTTTCGTGCCATTGTCGTCAACGGTGAAAGTCGCGACAAGAGGGAAAGGCTCGTGAAAAAAAAATGGTTCTCTAATATGCACACTTTCTACGCGATAAGTCCAGATGCGATCGATGGACGCGTCTCGCCAGGGGTGCGAAGATATATTTACGTGGTCATGTATGTACATACGTTCCGCGGGATAGGCGCAATTAATTGTTTCAACCGATATATATTCCATATTTATGGACGATATTCAGGTCGGCCGTGGCCATTATCGAAACGTCGTGATCTAGGTATGCCGCGGCGCGTCTTAGTTTCACTTAAATTGCTTCGCGCGTCGTTGCATCCCCGCGCGGGGATACGCCATTGTCCGACACGTGTACGAAATGCAACGCGCGGTTAGTATTATATCCTCGGGAGAGATCCTGCTATCCGAGAGTCGAATGTAAACCAGTTGATTTGAAAGTAAAGTAAAACTAGATGCTATATTATGCGCGCGTTCAGACAAATAAATTATATTAATTATATCCGATAAGAAATTATAACTAGCCGACAGATTACATCACGGATGCGAAATAAAAAATCTCTGTTTGGTTACGGTTAGAGTTCGATAAGACAAGCTAGTGGATGTTCCGGTTTCGGTTTCGATTTCTTGATTAAAGAAAAAACCGGAACCGTTTAAATTACGGTACTTCTCAATTACAGTTACGATATCTTTAGTTCTTTTTTTCTGACGTTTTCGTCTTTTAAGTAAACAACGTAAGTTTTCTTTCTATTCCTTCTATATAATATTCGTTAATTCTGCTCTTTAATGCAATTTTTAATTTCTTATACGTATTAATTTTTATGATAACACTGTTCAACAAAAAAATGCACAGGAATGAGAACAATTATTTCTCATAGTTTTGTGAACGTTGAATGCAACGATCCCGTTTACTAAATTGCTCTATCACGTTACAATTCTGAGAAATTTGTAATTAAATTGTAAAAAAGGATTATTTTAGTGTATTTTGGCATATTATAACTACCAGAGATGTGCATTATTTGAAATAGATGCATTTTAAATGGAAATACAAAATGTAAAATGCCTATTTTGTATTTTGCATTTAAAATACTTTGTATTTTGTATTTTGCATTTAAAATACATTTTTTCAGAAACTACTTTACATTTCCATTTAAATAATTTTTATCTACCTATTTTCTATTTTTCAAATTTATTTTTCTTGCAAACTAAAAATTAATCGCGATATCAATAACACTGTTTAACAACAACAAAAAATGCACAAGAACGAGAATAATCATTTGCCATAGTTTTTTGGACGCTGAATACGATCCCGCTTATTAAACTGTTTTGTCACTTCACAATTTTGAGAAATTTGCAGTTAAAATTGCAAAATGGATTATTTTAGTGTATTTTGGCATATTATTATAACTATGATATGAGACGTGCAGAAGTCTATTAAAATCAAAATTAAGTATGTTGTTAAGACTTTTAGCCCTTAAAAAGAATTTGTTGTGTCGATTATGATTAAAAAGATATTGATGATTAACGATAGAGTCTATTTCGTCAAAGTTGCGATCATTGGGATCTATAAAATATTTTTTAATTATGTTATTTAAACTCTTAAGAATTTTTAAGTTGCTAAATACTAATCTGATGTCAAAATTGATAAATCCAATATGGCAGATATAAAAATTTAAAAGGTCGAATTTTTTTAGCAAAAATAGAGCAATTTGATAAACTGGATCATATTTAAGTCCAAGATTTTTTTTATTTTATTTTATATATTATTATAAGAAACGTTATTCTCGTTCTTGTGCTCGAAAAAAAAGTAATTTTTTGTTAAACAGGGTAGTTATAGAATTTTTATATACACTTAATTACCTAGTTTAGTAGATGGAGAAACATTATAATCATCGAATTTGAGTTTGATTTTATAATCGGGAATGTTGCGTTATTTACGTAACACGTATAAAAATTTTCGTTACATAAAACGAAAATGCGTTATATACAATTTTCCTGCAGAAGCAGGAGTATATAATTACGGAACAGAAAAGATCGAACGTTGCTTCCATTGTATTCGTTTTCACCCTTTTTGGTGCTTTTATTATGTAATTATGACATTAAAGAAGTAAAGCCTAGAAAATTACGAGACAGACAGACATTTCATTTGCAGTGCATTTCTGTGTGAAACAGATAAGCGTGTTACGATAATATTAAATGCGTTATCATCAATCGTATGGGAAAGATCTCACGGAAACAATTCAACGCGGCTGTCTTACCCTCCTTTACGCGATAAATTAGTTACTGAACGCGCGTTATTTGTTCATCCCTTGAATTATACAATTAACCTGCGCTAATTTCTTAATTCTTCTACAATTTTGGTGTTATTTGTATACATCATGTGCAGTTTTTAATTAGATATACTAGTTTTTTTAAGTTAGAATGCAAGACAAGAGTTCAATTCTTAGGAGCGTCTTGTATTCAAAATCCAACTACACTGCTACCGTTATAACGATTTCTCATTCTCTTTTTTTATAGATCTTTATTTTTTTGTGTGTCATTTCTGGATGTTGACTTTAAGGCACGGAAAATTCCGTATCTTCAGGTACGGAATTTTGCAAGCCATCGACAGCAACGTGCGAACGTTCACCTTCGCCAACTGTTTCTATATAATTCTATAACGTTCAATAAATGTTTTATTTTTTTTGCTGCATATCTATTACATTATAGCCAAGTTGAGACTCGCGACTGAGAGCAGTCAACAAGAATTAAACGGCCATTAAAGTCGCTTGAACAAGTGTCTGCCTGATCTTCTAAACAAAATCGATTTTGCTCCTTTCGGCTCGGCAACAAAACTAAATCGCGAGTAAAATCGAGACAAGTGGCCGACCGTGGTAGCCACTTCCGTCTATTCCTTGATTGGCTTTCCTATCGAGAGGCGATCTCAGACTGCCGATCGATTTCGATGCGGCGAATCGCCGACGATGCGCTCGATGCCGTCCGTCGATGTCAATGAACCTTTTTACCTTCGATCGAAAGGCGCAAGGTGCTATCGAGGTGCACGAGAAGGAGAGGAGAGGTGAGCAGAGGCCGAGGAAGCTGGTGAGGTGAACAGAGCGCAATCGTAATTTCATACCCGTCACGTTCGCGATTGGTCAAACGAGGCTCGATACCGGCCTCGAGAATGTCAACCGCTCGAGTACCGTTCGTCTACCGGCGCGGCGGATCGACCATGGAACTCGACTGTTGGACCTTTTTTACAACGGCCATGGATCGTCGCGCTGGCTGATCCACCCTTTCGCGAGAAGGAGAACGCTGAGATCACCTGACTAGTCGAGGGCAGGGTCACGGATACAGCCTCTCGATGGTCTCGAAAGTTCCCGCTCGCTCGGCCCAACGCGACATACGTGTTAAAGAATTTTTCCTCAGCCGGAGAACGGTGTTTCCTCTATTTTCTAATTGTTTACACAAATATTCTACTTCAATTTTTAACCGTCATGGTAACGTAGTGACTTTTTTTTATTAAAATATTTTCTTACAGTTTTTTTTTTACACATAACTTCCTTGAATTTATAAAAGAATAAAATTTACCGTAAAATTTCCTTGTTGTATAAAAATGTACAAACCTCAGAAGAATTATGTGTGAGAAAGAACATTTACATTATGCGAAATTAATTTGTTGAGGAAATGAGACTATTTACGGTACGACAGGGCAATCAGAATTACAGTAAATTTTCGCTACCCCGCGTACACAAAGGGCTATTCGCTGCGTATCTTCAGCATCGTGCGAATTTAACAGTTCCTTCCGGAATGAGGAACCTTTCTCGTTTAATAGGGCCGAGAGGTGCGAATCGACGATAGATACCGTAAAGTACCTTTTCAGTGTACCGTTTGAGTGCGAAATTATTTCATCTGTGTCTCGATCAAAGAAGTGCACGAGATCTTTCTCACGCGAGCATGGCAGGGCTAATTACGCCCTAACGACGATATAATTATACAATTTTTTTACGCGGCGAAATGAGGAAGTGACCATTGCAATTTAGCATGGTTTCTTTTTTCTTTTCATCCGCTGCAACAATCATTCCCGAGCGGCCCTCTTGCCCAGCCTCTTTATTTCTTACGCGCCGACACGACGCAACGATCTGAAGATATGCAATTTGGCCTTTTGTGAACAGCCGCGTTGATGCAATATGCACGAAAAAGGTTCATCAACCTTATACGCAAGATATTATATACCGCAAGTACCTCGAGCATGGCGAATATTCCTTATATGACCGTAGGTCTAATAGTCTTCACTTCAGTGGTTTACCGTTTTAATATTCGCGTAAAGTACGAGCGTGCATTATATTTAGGTTTATCGCCCTCGCGTATGAGATCTGCAATATAATCGAGCATAAAGCGTGATTTCCTGTAGCGTCCTATTATCGAGATCTCGATGGTGGAAAATCCTAGCTTGAAACTCGAACTAACAATTAAAAGCGCGCTACGTTACATATGTTAATTATAATATGTAACATTAATAGAATATTTTATGATAAACTATTCTTTCTTTCATATTGTGGAAAACGTCGAATATTGTTGGAAACGTTTTGATGGAATGTGCGAAAAAGGTGACACTGGCTTTCGTTCATTTGCAGGGGTGTCGGCCATACAGAACGATAAAACGTCCTCTCGAGTGTCCCGGGATAATATCGTGTTGAGCGCGAACGCTTACACCGGTCCCGAAAAAACATCCAGCGGGAGTCAGCCGGACGAGTCCCGGACTTTCCAACGGACCGTTCCAGCGTTTCAGCTGGAAAGCTCGAAAAACGTCAACGATTACGACAGGGAGGAGACCAGGCTCGTATTCAAAGATACGAGTCGCGACGAGTCTATCGACGAACTAACGTCATCGAAGCACGTGGCCCATATCGACGGTAATAACATCGAGGCGAAAGCCGGCGAGTACTATCAGTAAGTTTCATTTCCGTTTCTATGAATACTAATATAAGGGCGAATTGCACGCGAAGGGTTATATAAACGTAAATGGGTTCTCCGTATTGACAATAGTGTAACTATACGTCCTGCTCCAAGAGATGTCGACATTTATTAAAGTTTCAATTAACTCTGTGTTTTTGCTCTAAATGCGATCCAAATTAAATTAAAGTACTGAATATGTTATATTAACAATTAAGGCACGCGTGAGTTTCGTTTAGTTAGCGTTAATTTTGATTAAAAGCTCCAGTTTCGAAGTACGAAGGCGAATCTTCTAAAATCTAAAATAATCCGTTGTCACAAGCAGCATAGTGCCCACCACCAGCGAGTCGATGTCGGGGGAAGGACAAGGGGCTCCGCTGAGAGTAGATCTCCTGTCGGAGCCCCATCAGCTGGTTGGCGCGCCGAGGCAACAAGCACAGCATTCGCCAGTAACGGATCAGCAGCGGCGAGGTCGTCAAGAGATCCCGAGGATCTATAGCGAGCACGCGCCGCCGCCGCCGATTCTGCAAACCGCCGCGCCAGGTCATAGACAGGCGAACCCCGATATACAGGACATCATTACCGGAATCGTCAAGCTGCTCAATGGCAACGTGAACGTAGCCGCGAACACGGTGAGGCCGTTGAGGCCGATACAAGCCACGAGGTAAGCTAAATATCAATTTTTCTAACAGATATTGTATTTTACATTACAAAATATGACGATGCAATCAGGTTCTTTTAGCATCAGAATCATTACGATAATTTTTGAAAATTTTATGTCATCTACATATTTCCGCGTATATTTATAATATAAAAAAAATACTGAGAAACACTGACAGAGAAAAGTGCCTTTATATAAAAAAATTTGTATCGTATTAATTATACATTATCTGAAAAAAGGCATACAAGTATGTCTCATTATTGGCAATGACATCGAATTTGCAGGATCAACAACAGAGGACCACCCAGAATATCGGATGTGCCACCGTTGCTGACGGACTTTGACACTCCTGGCATGAATCCACCGCCGCCGCCGCCGTCGTCTCATCCTTATCCGTTTGAGAAGCCCCCTGCACCTGACAGACCGCTGTTGCCACCGGAGAGACCCATTAGGCCCTTCATCAGCGGAGTGCCATTACCGGAGCAAGTTGTGCCGCCTTGGAGTTGGGATTCTTCTCACAGTACGTTCTTCATCCGTAAATAATTGTGCACCTAATTAATCATTTATTTTGCATGGCTGCTTTAACACAACGGGACGTGAATATATAAAACAAAGTAATTTTCCGGGTAATTTTAGTAAAATGAGAATTATTTTATCATGATTATCCGGAAAATTAATCTGTTTTTTTTTTTAAGATGGAAACAGACGACCGGCACCACCTTACAAACCCTCGCTACCGTCGCTGGATTCCTCCTTCCATCGCGACAAAAACCTTTCGACGACGGAGAACTCGCAGTATGATTTAAAACCGGAATCCGAAACGCCCGACGAGAGCTCCACGATAAAGAAAGATGCCAGTCATCGAGAGACACTTATCGAAGACGACGATACTAAGAATCACACGGGCAATTCTAGTAAAGTCAGTAAAGATCGAGTCGAATTCACGGTGGCGACCGATGATTCAGCTATCCAGAACACGACGAAGAAACCGGAACTCGAAGAGTCCACCAAGAAGCACCATGTTACAATTCATAAGTATCATACACCATCGAAGGAAAACAAGATCAACGGCGACGAGACACTGATCCTCGGTCTCGCCACGGACGTCATTCCGACTCACTCGACGCGACATTCGGAGTCCTCGGTAGTGCCTTCGAACGGTCAGAGCAAAGTTACGAAATCTTCGAAGAGCGAAGAAAAAATTTCCGCGACGTCCAAGGGGGAAAAACCAATCGAGAAAACCACCTCGACCGCCACGAAGACTTTCTCGACCAGCACTTTGAATATCGAGACCAGTTCGTCGGTCCAAGTGATCGAATCTATGTCGACTAAAATTCTTCTTCAACCGACCGCGACTACCGTGAAATCAAGCGTCGATGCCAAGTTTGGTGTGAGTTTGGAGCCTAGCAGCGCATCAGACATTGAGTACATAGAACCGACGTCCAGCATCTCGACGCCGACTGATGGTCTGCCTACGACTTACTTGAAGAGCTCGGCCACGATGGAGAAGAGCGTCGTTCATCCCACCATTTCGATTTTCACGAAAAATACAGGCACGTAAAAAATTAAATAGAAACATATGTACATAAATATATCCCAGTTAACAAGGTGACGTTTAAGGACGTCTTAATGATATATTATTGACGTTAGAGACGTCATTAAGACGGTATTAATACGTTATTTGACGTCACCTTGTTAACTGGGATATTATTACGTTATTGTTATAAGAGTGTGTTTGTGCACCATTGTGATTATATGCATACTGATGCGTAATTCATAATTGATATCGTTTATTTATTAAAAATTAATAAATAATCTATAAAATAATTGTAATAGGATCCACTGAACGTTATCGTCCACGACCTGGAATTGTCTTGGATGATACTTTAGATTATACGGGAGCGCAAGGAATGCCAAGTCAGAGGCCTTACGCACCTTCGAGACATCCATCCCCCGGTGACGTCTTTGACGTAACAGTTTCGGCAATTCAGGGACCCGGAGGAAGTTCCGGTAATTTTTATGTCATTTTTTAATCCACGATCTACAATTCACGTCAGAATTCACGATAAAATATTATTTTATGTATCGTGTGCAATATGTGAGAACCATTTATAGAATTAAAAATACATTACAAGTATAAAATATAATACTAAAACATAAACATACATATCGAAATACATGGTATATAAAATTATAAATAGAATCCTATCGTAAAATCTGACGCGAATTATGGATCGCTTTATGGTATCTTTTTAGTTATACGTGCACATTAAATCATTAATTTAATCAATTTTTTATCAATTTTTTTCCTCAATGTGTGGAAATTTGTGAGTAACATTTTTTTTAACATGTGGACAATTTAATTATAGATTTTCACAAATAATTTTCTTTAAATGACTAGATTTTGACGACTGATCATTTTTTGCTTTAATTTAGGGGAGAGCGTTAGAGTATCCCTAAACTCAGGTGGTGATGTCATATTAACTTCCGCAGTGGGCGGAGAAGGTTTCGTGAGTATTGACGGTAAAAGAACGTATCTGAATCTGTTTGATAACACGGAACGGACGCCCGGACCCACTCATGTACAACCACAACCAACTAGAACTCAACCGCCACCCATCGTCGGTAGTGGGTATGTCTCGATTTCGTGATCTTTTTTGAGAATATGTCATCATTCAGAAAAAAATATGACAAGCTTTTTCGACGATTCAAATCTTTTTCTGCCAAATATTAGACGATTTATGAGCAATTCCGTGGTGAAAAATTTTTCCATATTTTCTCAGAAATTTTCTAAGAATTTCTTATATTTTAGATTTATGAAAAAATATGTCAAATTTGTCAGATATTTTCAGAAATAATTAGATGAGGATTTTTAGCGGGAAAAATTTCACATTAATTTGTCTGAGTTTTTCTGAAAAATGTTCCAATTATAAAATTCGTATAAAAAAAATTTGAGACAATCTTAAAATTTTGATGAAGTCTAATGTAAAAAATTCTGAGACATTTTTCCACCAGGGTTTCGTTTTCTGTCTTCGGAAAAAATTTCAGGCTGGCCTCCATAAGATGGACGATTTGATCAAAGATAAAAATGTTGCATGACAAATTTCTATTTCTCTTGCCCAGTCTCGCCATTCCACAACCGGATGCTCCTCCTGCCACTTCTCGTCCGAATGGATCAAATCGGAGGCAGCCACCGTTATATCGAAGACCGACGCAGCCACCTGTCAGAATAGACACTTGTATCGTGGGCGACACGAGCACATGCGATGCAAGTCAACATGAGGCTTGCGCGACGGTTCAAGGGGTATCGGCTTGTCACTGCAAGCCAGGATATGCGAGATTGCAGCATTCGCTGCCATGCAAAAGTTAGTATACGATTGATAATCGCGAGACATGTTGTTACGATCCATAGTTTGTATATTCCATATTTCTTTTTCAGAGATTGTCAGTATCGTAGTGTCAATTAGAGTTGACAAATTTTACGACAAGAAAGTCGTGTGGGATCGAGGACTGGCTGACAAGGACACGGAATCTTATCAAACTCTTGCTTACGAGGCCAATAGAGCCGTAAGTGCAAATTAAATTATTTAATTATTACTCGAAAACTTAATGAAATGTTTGAATAATAATTTCAACTTTTCTTTTAATAAATTATATATATTATAGCTAATAAAGTAATTAAATGGTTTATTAATATGTTTCTGACATACATTGTAAAAATTTTAATGCCGTATCTATATCTAATTAATAAAATAAAGAAATATGTATAAAATGCGCTAGAAACACCTCGACCAGTCACTTAATTACTTAATTAGTCAGAATACAATTTATTAATTGAGAAATTATCTAACCATCTATCTTTCTCCATTTATTAAATATAAATTGAATTATGTTATTTATTTATTACATGTATAATTTGTTCCGTATAGGTGGAGTCTGCCATGTCTATGACACCATTTTCAGACGAATATATGGGGTCGCTGATAAACAACATTTATCAAGGAGACGTAAGTCAAGGACAAGGCGGAGTTTTCGTGAACGCAACTCTAAAACTTACTTATGAGCCGAGAACGATTAGGCCAAGCTTAGCCGGTGAACTTCAAAGACATCTGCTAGGTGTTATTCATAGGAAAAATAACAACATCGGAAACAGTGCTCTGTACGTGGACAGCCCACCGGGATCTATATCAAACTTGCAAGGTAAATGCTCGATCGTTAATTGTAATTAGCAGCTATAACTGGTGCAATTCTAACAAACATCAAGTAACATGCAACTTAATTACATGCAAGCAAGATTGGAAAAGTTACTTTTCTAAAATAACTAGTTACCGATTTAAAAAAAATAACTCGTTCCCATTATCGTTACTAAAAAAGTAACGAATCGTTACTATTTTCGTTACTTTATTTAATTTAAATATATTTTAATAAGAATTTGTAACGTAAAGCATTTCTGGATTTTTATAGATCTGGACGAATGCGCCTCGTCGGAGTTGAACGATTGCCATTCATCCGCCAGCTGTACCAACACCTTCGGCGGTTTCACGTGCTCCTGCCACCCGGGATTGAAGGACCCCCATAAAAACGATCCTAATGAATCCGGCAGAACGTGCTTGTCGTGTCCCTCGACCTATTGCAACAATCGTGGCACCTGCTCTTATCAGGGAGACCAGATGCAGTGCACGTAAGTATAAACACGAATCCTGTGAGTGTTCGTCAAGTGTATTGAAAAATTTCTTCTCCATCTCCAGATGCACCGGCAATTATTACGGCGCGCAATGCGAGGTCGACGGCGAGGTCTTGGGCGTCGCCATAGGCGCGTCTGTGGCCGCATTAATAATCATAGTTTTGACTCTAGTCTGTCTCGTTATGTGGAGGTAATCAACGTTGAAAAAAAATTCGTTTCTTGATACAATTGTTATTACTATACATTAATGTGCGTGAACCCAACTGTACGTATGTTTTGCAGTCGTAAATGGTCTCGTGAACAAAAGTCAGCGGGTTCTCCGGTGTACGGTTATATCCAAGGTGGAATACCCGGTACTCTTCCAGGTAAAAATCAATTAGCAGCTAAATATAAACTTGATCTTTCGCTAGAGGATATATACATTTAAAGATTACGCGAATAATTTATAGGGACCTTAGCGAGGGTCGGCTCTGTGGGCACTCTGGCGTCCGTGAAACAAGGACCGCCGACGAATTTGCCACCTTACATGTGGGCTCATTTTGGGGAGCACATGGCTACAGCAAATCTATATGCGGTATGCATCTACTTTACTAATTAATAGCTATAATAATAAATACCAGAGATGTAATGAGAATTTTGTTATTGAAGAAAATATCGCGTAATTAAAGTTGAATTCAAATAAATGAGAAAAAATAAGAGCACGCATAAAAATAAATTTTAATGTGTTTATAAATAAATGGACGATAGGCGATATAAGCTTTACCACGTAAAGAAATATATGATCGTTATATAAGTCTTATCATGTGCAAGATACTAATTCTTGAATTTGCAAACTGGATGATTTCTACGTAATAAACTATAATTAGTTTTGCTTGTCGGCAATAAGGAACTGATCGAAACTCATGAACATTTTCTTTACTCGAAGACCGAACCCATGGGTCCTACGCGACCAAGCTCGGCGATGTTCGGTTATCCACCTATAAACGTTCACGGAACATTGCCTCCGATCCCATTACCGCGACTTCAGGCCCCATCACGGCCGAGACAGAGACCCCAACCAGATCCGGATAGCTCGGATTCCGAGCCGCAAGATAAGGACAGAGCCGACCTAATTCCTCAGAGCAGTGGTTTTCATGTGCCGAGGCCAAAGTCGAGATCTTCATTAGCGGTGAGTACCATTAACTTAACGAGTATACATATATATTTTATTTCGCGGAAAATAAAAAATTAAAATATATTGTGCGTGTATGTGAAAAGGATTATTTTCAAATTAAATATTTGATGCAGGGGATCAAGGATTAAAAAATGTATCTCCCTAAAGATTTAATAGTGCATTTTATTAAACTTAATAGTGTAATTGAATGGCAAATATGGAATAAAAGAAGAATTCACATTGATATATAACAGTTTTGAATAAAAATTGTATATTAATAAAAGATCCTTATAATCCCTTCACGTTAATTGAAATATAATAAGAGATAGAGATAAAAAGAAATAGAAAAAAATTCAATAATTATAAAGCCAATTCCCAAGACCGAAAGAAATCCAATAATACCGCAGAACAATTTTTAATTAATTTATTTTAAATTGCCATATTTTTGCGCAGATACCTCGTTCTGATTCTTTTCCGATTTTTTCCTTTCCAATATAATTTAAACTCTTCAATTTAATCTTAATCCGATTCATTTGTATTATCGTTTAATTACAACAACAGTAAAAACTAATTGATTGCTATAGTTATATATCGATAAATTGACTTATATTTCAGAATCAAAGCGGTATCTATAACGACGTGGAGTACGATCAGGGTGACGTTCATCATTTGTCGAAGAACAACATCCCGATGTCCACTTACAGGCCGTACTACAGAACGTGAAATGTACATCGCGAGAAGTAATACATTCGCGCACGTGTCAAGGGACGGTGCTAAATAACCCATCGCGAATTTATCGTCTAAAGTGCTCAATAAATAGTGCATTAGGACACGGTGCTGCTGCTGCTGCTGGTGCGACGTAATCCCACGATGGGAAGCTACGAATCCTTCCAGCGTCGTCGTGTGAGCAAACGTACCGTATGTGCGGAAGATTTGCACATGTGGACTGGAAGTGAGCCTATTCGTCTCCGCGCGGGTTAAGCGGATTAGATCTTGCTCGCTGTAAAGTCGTGTTCTTGTAGTCACGCGATATCGTACTTGCGATAGATCAAGTAATTTTTAGCGTAATACGCCGATATTTATTATTCGTTATTTGAGTTCGGATATATTTTGTAAAATCCAAAAATTTGCTTACGTTAGATAGTTTTATTAAGAGAGACGTGTATGCGACGATTGCATATATTTCACTATTTTAACTAACTCGTTATCACTGTTAGCTCAATACTCAGAATAAGAGTAATTTATAAGAGCAGATATATCGACTGTTTATGATTAGAGTTATAATTGTTAAGCAGAAAACTAACTGTTGCGTTATGAGTATTAAACAATTTAGTACAGAATTTAATTTTTATGTTAAATTACTTTAAGAATTTAAGACTATAACTGTATTAATATAATTACAATTAATTTATTAAAATCTTTTTGAAAGAGGTACGCTGAGATTTAAGGGCAGTAAATAATTATTTTCTTACGCATCATAAGATATTAGTATTTTAACTTATTAAGCACTCAATGTAATTATATATTGTAATTATATATTTTTTAGATTGAATACAAATGTCAATATAAAATTTAATTTAGTCTGTTTTTATTTTTTTAACTTGTTAATATCTGCATAAAGTAATAGACAGCAGAAAATTAATAGAACATGTACGAACTGCGAAATTAAAAAGCAATTATAAATAATTTAGCAAGAGCGATTAATTGAAATGTAATTAAAGTTTAATCAAAATATAATTAAAGAAAAAAATTATCATTTTGACATTAATTATTGAACAAAATTATGACAAAAAAAATATAGTTCAAATATAAAATACCAAAAATATAATTCAATATTTTCGCAGAATATATTACAGGTATACGCGATATCGAATTACGTGCAACGAGAGAAATAAAATGAATAATACGGATTTAGCGGACAAAACGTTATTTATTTCCTAGCAATGTGTGAAAATTTAAATGGTTTTAATTTGGTTGTTTCAGCGAGGAAGTCGCGTCGCGCACGTCAAGTGCCATCGATCCGCGTGACACATACGCGGTCGAGACAACATTGCATTGGCGGGAATAAAATATTTAGTCGGGTAAACTACCGACGAATGAACACTAGATACGTGCGTATTGGTATAAGTAGGGGAGGTGAACGACCTCGATCGATTTCCACCGAGAAAGCTGTAGTTGACTGCTCAATGTTTCAAACGTTTTACTCGCTTTTAAGTCAGCGAGCGACAGTCGGAAATCGCGACAGTTTGTTCGGGACAAACTTTCGTTCATGTGTGTGTGTGTGCTCCTAATGTAAATACCGTATTATCTTCCATCACTTTAATTTCGAACCCGATGAGATCAATTTATACGCGCCATTTTTTCGCAGAATCTTAATTTTAATCTTAATGTGATATTTTCCGGTTAGTTTCATCGAAGTGGGGAAGGGAAATGGCTAATTAAATTGCTTTTTTTTCTAGCGGAACTGCGCACTCATTTGGTACTAATAAGCTGGATTTATGTCCAATTAAAATCTTTTAATCAAAAAGAATTAACGGAAGGAACAGAGTGAAGAAACGGCTTGCCGTATTCACGCCAGGGCTTCTATGTGCTTTTTTGGTATTTTTGTTCGCCGCACGCTTTTGAATGCTTAATGGCGCAATTCTTCCAGTCTTTAAAGTAGCCCCAGTAGGGAAATCTCTCATGAATCACTGTCTCGCGGTACAATGCATTTCACTTTGCCTACCTGCGTTTATTGCCCGATATTTTTGCGGACTTATAAAATTGTCTCGTATATTATCATAAAATTACGGAGCTTTCTAGGAATATATATATTATTATAATATATTACATTCTAAAAATTTATATTATTTTAAAAAGAAAAATGGATTATTTGTTATAATGTTACTGCAATTAACAAATCCTCGCAAAACATTTAAAAAATATGATTAACAGTTTTATTTTAATGGCAATTATAAAATAATAATTATCATATTTTATAACTTATTTATATTTGATAATGGTCATGGAATGTAGGGTTCGAACCCTGGCTGGGAAGATACTTTTCGCAATAAATTCTTTACAGTGATTTAATGAGCATGCTTATTAGCATCAAAATTTAAATCGATTATTGATTTAAGTACGTGGATTTACTGTTTCAACAAGGAACTGTGTTTTAAAGATCGATAAAAAATCGGCGCACAATTTATTGAATTTGGAAAAAGTATACAAAAATTCACAATATTATTATTAGGCCAATATATATCTCCAGCGTGGACCATAAATAATATTTTTCTCTTTAACTGATAGTATCTCATAACGGTCCTGTTTCACTTATTATTATTATTATAAAATGATAAATTCACAAAGATAAAATATAAATTCTGTACTTTACATTCACACTGACAATGAGTAATCAAATTTAATCGTCTTGTCAAGATCGAATAAAAAAATAAAAAAACGTGCCAGTTTATTGCGATTGGAAAATACTTGTTACATTGAATCTCGAATTTTTTTTAAAACCGCAATACTTGTTCGTGTAAAAAAGACTGCGGTTTAAAAAAAAAATCGAGATTCAATGTAACAAGTGCATGTGTGTAGGTATGCGCTATGAGTAAAATGTATTTGTTTGTAAAATGTATTCGTTATATTTCATTGCGAGCATTTGGTTGTTCTTTGTACATTTGCACAGTGATATATATGTATACAAAGACGAAAACGCATTTGTATGAGGAGAGAGAGGATTACTTTGAAATATTGCTTTCATTCCTGGCGCTTCACGCTCAACAGTCTCTTTACTTTTAATTTAGTTTCATTGAGCTCGAACAAAATAAAAAATGTTATAAAATAATTCTACTATTTTGCGATATTAATGCAAAACGTTTCATGTTTATCTCTTATCGTTTTTAAAAATGATATGATCGTTACCGATTACTACGTAATAATAACATTTTTGTGTGTGGTATTTATCTTTACGCACCATTTTCTTTACGTTCATGTATTATAGTTAATTAATTTAGCTCTACGATCAACAACGATGCCATAGTTTGAATATGACGTTCGAATATATGAATCGACATATTTTTTGAACCATATATATAGAGTATTGCTTGATATTTCAAGCAGGATGATACGCCCCCGGGATAAATTACAAGTTTTATAGTAATAAACATCGTGTCTGGACTGAAAGTATTGAATTTCTCTATATGTCGCGTCATTTATCGGACAGCAGACGTTAGCAACAGTTGGAATCATGCGATAATGACGTAAATTAATTGGCAGCAGAATATTTTAATGCTTAATTCATGGTTTTTCTTCGAGGGGGCGTATATTAATAATAATATTTATAGTGGGAACACATATTTTTAAAACTTTGCAGCTATGTCTCGGAGGGACAAAATAGATTTTCGCTGTCGTTACGAACTATAACTCAATTAAAGCGCGGACAGCCTGTGTCAAGGAAATTGCCCGGCCGCGTCCTCTATTAACCTTATTGAGGCGAACTGGGCGACAACCTTGCCTTGTAATTCTGTAATCCTATAATATTGCAACTTGATTCATGCCAGTTGCTCCTTCGCCATAGAATTAACCGTGGCTTTAGCCCGATCTCAATCGTCTATCCAGCGCCAAAATGAGAAAAATGAGCGTGCGATATCTTTGCAAAGTGTCTAACTATAGAGAATGCAAAAATGGAGTTTTTATTTTATGCCAGAAATTAACACGACAAAGCGTCTTTGGACTAGCAAAACAATCGTGACAATAAAGACACAATGATTAATGTAAAGTATATCTTTTATATTATTTTCAGAATTGATTCATAAAAATGACCTTGTTTTCAAAAACTCTATTTCCAACTAATCTTTAAAGTAAAAAGTAGCTTATTTAAATATATAATTGTAATATAACATTTCTTAATTTAATATGATCATAATAAGAATAATGTTATAATTAATACACAAATGTTTTATTAAGTAGCATTATTGCAAGAGACAGTAATTTTTCTAAATCAAAATATTAGTTCTTATTACATATTACATATAAACCTCATTTATATCAATTAGAATAATTAACGTGCATTAATTAAGATAACGGTAGAATTAGCATAGGGATTTCTCGAACAATAGTGGTCGGTGCTGGCTCGTATGTCAAGGAAATCCTCTCGGATTTTAACCTCCGCCTCTCTAATGTCAGAAATGGCTAAGCATTGCGATTTCCTGGGAAACCTTGGTCTCGTTTATCGCGAGCGATTAAATGGAACGTGATTTTTGTGAGGACAGAGTGACACATTAATACAATATAGCTTTAAAGTAAAAAAAATACATGAAAAATATGTATAAACATTGTTGATTAGCAAAAAAATAACACTTTTGATTTGGAGTAGATTAAGTTTTGATTTTTACTTTCTAGCGTAAAGTAATGAATTTTAATTTAAAAAAAAATATATATATATATATATATATATATATATATATATATATAGTAATATATACATATATAATTTTGCGCAATTTATTTATATAAAACATGTATTTATATAAAATATATTGTTTTATATATATCGTAATACTCTAAAAATCTATTTCATCCAATTTTTTATTTCTCTTCTCGCTTACCACGAATATATACACGCATGAATTTTCTGTAGAGTTACCATTTTTTTGTACGTCGACGGGTGAATCATGTATAGTGGACATGCATACATTAAACTGTGACATATCTGGTAAATTTTTATCGGTCGGTGTTACCGATAATTCGGTGAGGGGCGTGTGATCGATTTTATTTATAGCGCATACAGTGTATATTACTCTCGCTCTTTTACGATTAACATGCATGTCTTTCTAATATGCTATGTCACAATTATCAAAGATATGCAGAGAAAGTTCGTTTAGATAATCTGCAAATAATTATTTCATGTGTTGCGTAAAATTGGCGTTATGTAATTTATATGTATAAACATTTTATATTTTGCTTATAAAGTCCACTCTTTAGATAATTTGTAATTCCTACCAGATTTCAATTTTATATTTATATAATTTTATATGTATGTATATTTCTCGTTCTTCAAATGTTTTTATAATTTTATTTCAAATTCTGACACAAACTTTAGATCGTTGAAAATGGACTTGGAACTTTTCATTGATTTATTTCGTCAGGGCCGAATGCATCTGCAATGGTATACGCGAACGATAATTAATTAAGTGAGTTGCGAAGCGCAGCGAGGTAGTTAATAATTCCACATAACTTGACGTGCAGGCTCGCATCGATATACCACCTGTGGTTCTCGCGTTTACGCGATATCCCGGTATTAGCTTTAAGAATCCCCAGAGCATAGAAACGAAATACGTTTCGTCAGGCGAACACGCCTCGTCGGAGTTAAATCGAACTCGACTGGTCCAGCTTTCCAGCGATGTGAATTCCCTAACCCGAGTTGTAATCCCGGGAAATTGGATTTGCAAGTTTCATGGGGGGATATACTCGCGCGAATGAAGATCCAAAGTTTATTCGCGAAACATTATAGGCGTAAGAAGGATCGACACAATTGGTGCTTTACAAAAGTCTTTACTACGATACTCAAAAGATCTCAAAAAAATCCAAGAACATTCTGTTGATCCGCGAAATCGCGCTGTTATACATTTTGCACTATCAAAATGTTTAGAGAAAGTCTTGATACCTACGCGCTTATAAATCTTGTATTTGCGCGTTATAAGAGAAATATCTGTTTTACCAAAGAACCTTGTTGTATAAAATTTGAAAACCATACTCTCTTTTGTTGAATTCTGTTTCAAGAATAAAGTATAAATTAAAGAAGTAAAGAAGTATCTGTTTTACATCAAAGAATCTTATTTTGTAAATCTTTTAAATGTTGAAAACTACACTCTCTTTTGTCGAGTTGAAAGGAAGTAATTATAAAAAGTGACATAAAAGATATAATTTACATTATGTAATGAACAGACATCTGTCATTGTCCACTTGATTAATTTGAAAAATCCCTTAAATGAACACCTGCGGCGTATAAACACTGACTCACATGAGTTAATCGGTTGTGCCTACATAAATCAAGTAGCGAGATTGCATAATGAACTGACAATTCGCTCGTCGATGCTCGTCAAACGTCAAACTATTCGCTTCACGATTCATTTCGCGTGATGTATATTGTATAAGTTGAATTTGCGTATCTACTTACGAATCAACAAGCGAACGAATTAGTCTTCTGTTTTTACTTTTTACCATGTAAATTAGCGGCTACTAATTCGAGCTATTCAGTTATTTTTTTGGACTTACTTTAGAAAAGAGAGATCAAACGAAACTCTTATTTTGCTCTGTTGCCTTATGATTGCAGCAATCTTTAAATAAAACTATACAAAAATGTAACTGAGACTGTAATCGGTCAAGTTACATTTTTCATGCTCACCGACGCCGCTTGCATTACAGCTGTCGGTTTAGTTCATAGAAAGTTAGCAAATAGAGCTCACGTAACCTTAGTTAAATACAACAACGAAGTAACAAGTACAGTGAAGTAACAAGCACTGTCACTGTCTTAACATATACGTAAATACTTTAACGTTTTTCTCTGGACGATGTTTCAACTCTCACGAGTCCCTAATGTATAGTTAACAGGATATTTGATGGTTTTGGACTTTTGGAGCATCTTGTGTAACGAGTATAACGAGAAATGTAGTCGCAAAATTGAATTTCATGGGAAAAAGAACCATTAAACTTTTCGCCGACGCGTAATAACCGTAAGAGGAAAGTTTTAGTAGTGTAATAAGAATGATATTTAAAGGTCAAAGGTCGTTTGTAAATTTTTGCGTCGGTGTCAGGCTTCTCAATAGTAACTTATGATGAGCAATAAATATAATGTTTAATGTTGCTTAAATATTAGAATTAGAAAGACTACTGGAAGAAAGAATAGATTATTGTGATCACATTAGTACATTGAGAAGAAAAGCAGTTGCTTCAATTAAAGTGCTATCACGGGGTGCCAAAAACATAAGTAGTTTATTCAATTGTATTATATTAGACCCAATATCCGGATTAAACCGGATTAAACCAATAATTAAATTAAATTATTGGTTTAATAATCCAGATATTAGGTCTAATAATAATACAATTGAATAAACTACTTATGTTTTTGGCACCCCGTGATAGCACTTTAATTGAAGCAACAGCTTTTTTTTCTCAGTGTAGTGTAACATATTAATTTAATTTATTATTATATTTTAATAGTAGTAAAAATAATAGCAATAATAATTTAAAACGCAATAACAATCTAATTTCCGTAATACTAAATAAAATAATACAACAAATGTATATACATGTACTTAAAATTGTAACAATAATAATAATAAGAGCAATAGTAACAAATTTATTAAGTAAATTATAAAGAATTTTTGCGTAACGTTAAAAAGATGTCATACAATAAATATCAAAGACTATATTTTATTAATAGATTGAAGCGCGATATGAAAAAATAAAACAGCACCCACAACCATCACCATAGTTGAGAACGTCTCAGGCAGACAAACGTGATTTTTCGGATTTGCAACTCTTAACCGGGAAGTCATGCATTGTTGCCAATATGCGGCGGATTTTCACGTTTTATCGCGCACACGTACGATAAAGAGTGTGTACATAACAGACGCGCGGAGGGAAAGTACATTCTCTTGCCGTCACACATGAACATCAGCGATATGTGATTTACGCAAAAAATAAAAATCAACAATGGCCTTGCATATCGCCGTCGCGTGAAATGTGTGGAATTCCGTGGAAAATCAAAAACAAACTGAGCAACGATTCGGTGGCAGAGAGAAATTCAGAAAAACTCTCTCTCTTTATAAATTTGTAGATTTCTATCTTCCGAATGTCGCACGGAGAAAAAGTTAGGGTTGCTACAACAGAATAATAATGTTATTTTTCGCTCATCAATACAAAAGGGTTATGAAAACCGTAGTATTCTGGAAGTGATTTTGCGATTGAACTGAACTCTCACAATCAGTGCTATACCGTGCAACTATATCTTATAGATCTATCAACTATACTATTTATACTGCAGATCACTTTAGAAAGAGTACCAATAATAATCCTTTGGTTGAGGTACCTATATGAGAGTATTGTAACCGAATGTTACTTATAGTAAGAACTACGATTATGAGCACCGTATAAATGAGCATATATTAACAGCTACATTTTTAATGTAATCTATATATATCAATATAACTTGAATTCATATAAATTTCTTTTTCAATCATAGAGAATGTTGTTGTAACAACCGTAGCAATTTTCTCCGTGCGCGCTTAATAAAATAAAAATTTTAATTACGTCATTAGCTGGCCAATAAATTAATCATCTGAATTACACATTAATTAAATTGATCATTTTATGACATTATTCACTCTTTTCGTTTCTGCCAAGTTGCGTCAATTTGTCCGGAAAATTCAGAGCACACTGACGTTTTTCCGCTGTCGTTTTGTAGTTCGCTCATATTTAATAACCATGTTCCCGATATACGAAACGAAAAATTTTTTATTAAAGTAATTTATTTAATGGGCAAGTTTAATGTAATTCATGACTTTTGTGCACGCGAAACAGCCATAAGAACGGTCATTGCCGTCCCGCTCGCGGTTTCCGGAGACATACGTGCCAATTTTCGAAGGCGAAGTTCGTAATGAGGGGACAAGCATAACGGTGCACGTCACGCCGACAGCTTTTGTATTTTTTTCGCGGTATCTGCACGTGTATATGTATATCTACTACTCGCAGATAATTACCATCTGCGCCTGCGGAAAAATACTGTGTAATATATGAGCCTCCGTTTCGTCATGCCTCTTTGAAATTATGGGTAGCAACGATTCTTGTGTCAATTCTTGCGTTCTCGAAAGAGAGAATCAATCAATAGAAAAAATATGCGAGCTACGAAACACTATTTGCGCAGCATCGACTATATTCTGTGGCAGTATTTTAATTGAAAATATTATACGTAGATGAAATATGTTATTCTTGATAATACATACTGATGAGGACTGTTTCCATCTTTTTATGCGTTTTTTGGTTACTTAATATGACCAAGAAAAATTATGATTAAATAGTGATAATATTATTGCTATGTTTAAAAGCGTAAATTATTTGAAAATTCTGTTTGGTACGGAAATCTTTTGTTATCTTCGTACTCAAATGTAATCGGTCGTAATCGTTGGCACATTTAAAGGCAGTTATTCAGGAAAATCTGCCAACGAACAATAGGTATTGCGCGGTATATTCGCGGCATTATCATCCTGGCGTGGATTTCCGCCTTTTACTATACCAGAGTTCCATTCCGCTTCGCCACACACTGCAGATTGGTATGCGCGAATACGTAATACGTGTACAACCAATAACATCTTCCCTCCGCATCGATCTTGTCGTCTTCACGTCTCCGCGCCGCGGTAAGTCATGAAAGAACCATGGCTCCCGACCGCAATGTTTACCTGTCATCATCATTTACAAACTTGTAATAAAAAGAGATTGCAAGCGTGTAAATAAAAATTTCAGGAAAAGCTATAATACTGTTCGGTCGTTTCAAGCTTGTTTGAAGGTTTCTTACGAAAAATATTACGTTTTTATTCCTGCCTCTTGCCCTCGTTCAGCAAACAAACGTTAGTGCTTTTGTACGAGCACTGCGTCTATACACGGAGAGAATTTTTCGTTATATTTTACCGTTAAATTCACTGCAAATGTGAGACAACTTGGCAATCAAATATTATCGGTAACAATAGGAATTTTTGAAATATACAAAATATATTTTATACAAACAACGTAATACAAATTACCAAGTACATTGGTAGTTTTTGAAAAATTATTGAAATTTTATTATATATTTTAGTAAAATTAATCAAACACATATTTTATATTTTATTGTAATAGATATTAATATTTTTATTATGCATGGTTATAGATATTAATCAGCTTGCATAGAACTCTTCGTTTATGTTGTCCCACAACTACCATGATTTTCAGGGTAAATTCTAAGAGAAAATTCTCTCTGTGTGGAGATACGATTTTTTTACCTCTAAGGTACAGATAGATGTATAAAGCTATGTTTCAAAAGACTCAAATAGATTTACGCATTAATAAAATTGCCATAAACTGGAGCTCCTTCGCTCGCGCATAAAACTTTATCTGAAACGTTTTTGAATATTCATACACCTTTCATGGATATTAATCACTGTCGATTCATTACTCTCGCAAGTGTCGGTGACGACGAGTAGGCAAAGACATATTTCAAAAAAGCGACGTGGCGTCTTAAACGTCGGCGTTCTATCGGACGTTTTCCGTATCATGTTGTATATCATTCGCGCGATGGAAGCCGGAATTAAGCATAACGCTATTCGCGCACAGGCTGCGCGACGAACGGGTTAAATACCACTCGCCATTGGAGGACGAGCGCATCATTTGCCGACCAAATCCCTCGATCGCCGGTGGTCGCGATCGGTTCGGTTCGGTTCGTCGGCGCCACGCTTGGAGAACGCCGATCGCGTTTTCGCCTTTTACCAGCGACGGCGCATGCGCGCGGCGCCGCTCGGCTCAAAGGCATCAAAGCGTACGTCGCCGCCTGCACCTCGGCTCTCCGCGCGGACGCCGCGGACGGTCAGTTACGCGCCGAGCGTCGTCGTGGAAGGGTGACGTTTTCTTTCTTCTTCTTCTTCTTCTTCTTCTTCCGTCGTTCGCGCTCACTTGGCGCCAAATCGGAGCAAAAGCGGAGCGCGTGTCTCACAAGTTGTAACACCGCCCGGCTGACTCGACCCGGTCGATCGGCGCGGATGAGCGCGGAGTTGGCGTATATACATATTAAAGCAAGTGCGAAAAGAGAACGCGTCGTCATGGGTACCATGTGTTGTGCCCCGCGGGTGTAGAGTGCGGATTTGCGCGCGGTCGGGCGAGGGGGATAAAGGAAAGGGGGCTGGAGAAGCGGACGTGCCGTGGAGGGACCGAGGATACGGACTACGGAGTACCGCGTGGGCTAAACCGCGACCCGCCGAGTCGAAGTCACGTCGTGGAGGTGCGCGAGGGAGATACGGAGCCGGAGGGACGGGGAAAGGTAGAGGCGCTCACGGAGAGACGATAATGCGGAGCCGTTGCTTCCGTCTTCAGCGACAGGACGACGTTCGGATCTGCTCGTAGTAAGTGAAATATACCACCAGAGATGCTTGCGAGGATAACAAACTACGTCGGATTTACGAAGCACGTCGTACTCCAGACATAAGACATCTTAAAGACATCTTTAAAAACATTTGTCTTAAAAAAAAGTCTTACAGTTTTAAAAAATGTTTTTAAAACATCTTTAAGACATTTTTGTAATATGACGTTTTAATAATGTCTTCAAGACGTCTTGGACGACTTTGCCGTTTGGGAGGGGTTGCCCGCCCTCCGAAACTTCGACTCGCGAGTTCCACTCGTGCTCTCGCGATGCGCAAATCGCCTTTAACAATTTGTCATAATTGGTCAGCACGACAGCTATTCTTTCTGACGCGGAAATTTAGTCATTAATTGCGAGAATATCATTTCATACTTTAACGATGCTCTCGCGTCTTTTGTCTTCTTTTATACTATGCATTTCTGACATCTGTTAGATTCACACAAAATGGACGATGATAATATTCTCCTGAAAGTTTAATCCTTTCAAGCACTCGCTTTCCTTTTAATTCAACGAACAATAAGTGAATGGAGATAATGAATAAGAAAGTCGGCGGACACATTTATCACCCAGTAAGAAAATAATCAAAGTTCTGCTTTTTTTTTAAATCCTTCCTGATGCACGCAAATTTTCTGTACATCTTCTTTTAAATTAAATGAGAAATTATATCAAAGGCAGCGCTGCGCGCTGTGTGTGTATGTGTCAGTTCTGTTATGATCAAATATGATATATTTGCCATGTGAACTCGGAGTGCTTGTGGACTACAAAAATTAAAAATATCAAATATAAACGTTTCACTGTTGTAAAAATACGCCGATCATGTATCGGCGAGTTTCATATTTTATAATAACAGCAGTGAACACTCTGCGCCCGTTGTAATAATACCGCTTACGGGAGTATCGAGTTTTGAAGCGAAAACTCTCTTCGTCCGAACGAAAGAAGATTATTACGAATATTACAAAAAGAGAATTATTGATGAATGAAAATATTAAACATACTGAAACGTATTAACGATATTATAGATATTATTGATTTAACTATACATAATTCTACGATATACGTAAGTACACACACACACACACACACACACACACACACACACACACACACACATTATTCAGAACGCAATGACATATAATATCTCAAAATGGGAGTCACTCGAAAGTAATCAATCATTCACGCAACCTTTCGCATTCTTCTTATAATAGGAAAAGATATCAATCATCAGAAAGGAGATGATGCTAAATTTATTCTCTACTTAATTAATAAACTTTCCTAAAGAGTACAGAATCCACGATTATATCGATATTGCACCTCTTTGTAAAGTTCGTACCTTATTATCCAAAGTTAGACGAGATTGATCTTAGCTCGATCAACACCACTCCATATATTCGTGGATTACTTTGCATCTCGAAGGCAGTTGCAACACTTTGTAACATTGGATAGTTATAACTGTTCGTATCGCTTAATTGACTGATCCAGTTTACCGCGAGTGCTATCGCGATCGTAATTCTCATCTTTAATCGAGCGCACGTTTCATCTGCGTCGATCAAAACTATGATGTCGAGCGGCTGAACGCTGCACCATCTCTCGTTGCCCCGATTTTCACGTAAGAACGGCTACGCGTCGGTTCCGTTGATGTTGCTTTAAAGGGTTAAAAATAAGGCGCAGTCGCTTGAGGCGATTGACCGTAAACTAAACGGCACCGTATATATATATATATATATATATATATATATATATATATCCACCAAAGGAAATTCTCTCAAAGTATATGGACTATTATGGACATGACTTCTCAAATGTTGACCTCTTATTGTTAGCAACCGCGACTCACCGGATAATAATACGCGACAGACGTCGTTTATAACATCCCATTCGCGCAGAAGTCGAAAATGTTCGCGAATTAGTCGAGCGGAAACAACAGCGGGACAAACAGTTTGTTGTTGTTACTGTGTTATTGAATTATTTACCGTTGGATAAATTAAATGTAATTGTTGGAGAAATAGAACGATGTGTAGTCCTGTTTGTCGTTTAGCGATTTGTCGCATTTTCGATTAATTGGCTCTTTTTTCTTATTCGCCCATCCGCGCCAATAATTTAAATTGTTCCATTTGTGTCGCGAGTGGAGCTCTGTTAATTGCGTCATTACATGAATATGTAAAACACGATTTATTCGAATTACGACGTGAGAGCGATTCGTATCAGAGATCATTGATGTGTGTTAAAGTACAGCGACAACGTAATACAAGATGAGAAATGTGTTACGAGTTAATATCTGATTACATATTAAAACATTAGCATTAGAAAGGTGTTACTAATTTAACCATCTACTCGTTACATCATAATGATTCTTCTGATTATTTTCGAACGATTATTTCGAAGATTTATTACATGTCTTGAAGTCGCGCGTGAACAAAGAAAGAAGAATAATAGAACTTTCTCCGCTCTGTGTAAATTTCAGGAACTTATGCGGACTCTACCGACAAATTCCTGAGATCTTAATTCGTTGAAAAAGTGACGGATTCGCAAACATCGCGAAATTATCGAGTTTCATCTGGTCGCAATCTTTCGCGATAATTTGATCAAACATCAGAATTTCTATTTCTGGATATATTAGTGTTGTAATGAGAAAACACAATATATCTTATTAATATTTAAAGGTGTTATAATATCTTTAACTGTTACCTGCGCAGCAGATTTAAAAACTGGTTAGTAAAAAACTATAATTTATGACAACATTCGATATAGGCAAGGATATATTGATTTTGTGGTGCATTAGTCGTTAATTGGTCAAATCCGAAAACCGCGCAGTGGCAATCCGACATATTTATACAAAAGCACGTACGATAACTATGCGTCGGCGTTAATTATAAATAATTGCAGTTCGCGAGTGCGGTTAATTTGAATACCTCCGTGCTGCAAGAACGAATCTATATCTCAAAATGTCGCTCATTGAAATGCGCGAGACATTGCACGCTATTCTGCAAACTCTGATAAAGGCTGCAGTTTACTAGCCGCTCTCGAAGTGCGAGATGAAATCAATTTGATTTTCCTTCGTTAATAGGGATTCGATTTGTCGGATAAATTCACGGGGATTTAATGCAGCGTTTCACAGATATATAAGAATCTTCCATTGAAATTGCAGCGCGATTTCAATATGAAAACGGTTTTATTGAGGAAACTATTTTTATCGGAGAACAGAGATAATTGACTTCGCGCGTTCTTTAATTTATATCTCCAATTGAATGAATTTTCTTCTTTATCTTTGTTAAGATATAATTACGGCTTTATAATGCGTAGTGATCAGAATAGAATAGACGATAATTAGTTTTCTGAGGAAAGTTTACGATATTTTATTTAATTTCATTAATTTCACTGCAACTCCGGGTCTTATAAAAGGCCGCATATTCAAGAATCCTTAAAAGCTCGACGAATACTTAGAGTTGCATGTTGTATTATGTAATAATCCTTGACTCGTCGATAAATCAGCTAAAGAAATTTCCTTTGTGTACGCCATTACGCATCTCTCTCATTGCATCACTATTTCTCTTGTAATATTCGCCACGCCGTTTCGCGAAAAGGCGCAATTCTTTTCTTTCCAGCAGTATCACGTAAATCGACATAAATGCATTTCATTTGCATTCTGCTGATTTAATTTGGCATTTAAATAAAATAATTTGACGAATTAAATTTGTATAATGCTATTATAATAAGCTAATTAAATTGAACATAAATTCATTACCTTTTAATCGGCAAGTTTGCGATTTCACAAACACACATGCATTTATTATTTATTCGTTTATTTCAACTTCTGCGTATTTGTATTAACGACTAGACTCAGATATAACACAATTTATCAAGTTACAATGCAATATTCAGCTTGCATGGATATCGGGAAATATAAAGTTAAATGGAACCTCAACATTTATATACGTGTTATACGATATCGCGCTTAATCATTTTGCTTTCGGTTTTAGCGTTGCATTTTGCCATCGCTGGAATATTTCACAGTGATGATACGCGAGCCTCACACGCACTCATTCTTCCGCATCTCATAAATAAAGTGGCGCACACGTGACCGCGAAGAGTTCCCATCGTGCAATTATGCCCATAACTTTTCCTCGCCGCGCTCGTTTATCACCCACGCTTTTCGCACGGGCGATTAGCGGGATGGGAAACGCTTAACACACGATTAACCTTCGGGCATCGATAATATGTTAAGTGATTCCCCGATTGCCCTCCGTTCTTTTTCGAATCACCAAATCACGCGTCCATTCCTCTTCGGAACTCTAACAATAAGTGTGGAGAGACGCGCGTACAATCTTTACGAGCTCCCAAATTCTAAACGACGCTAGAAAGCGTCGAAAACGTCCAACTCACTTGCCCGTGCGTGTGTGTGTGTGTGTGTGTGTGTGTGTGTGTGTGGTGTTCTTATTTTTCCTGGAACGAAGCATCCAAACTCCACAAACGAGGACGATTGCAGATCTAGCTCGCAGATAAATCGTTTCCACCGCGGTCGCAGCAGCGCATGCGCTATATCGTTACTCGAAACGATCAAAGCTTTGTCACGATTAATCAAATAATGAATTCCAACGTTGTGGAATTTACGGCGTAATTTCATTTCGTTATTCGATGATAAAGCGCACCGCGCTGAAATTGCAAATTGCAATCCTGAAACGAGGATGAGATCTGTGTGCCATCAGGTAAAGGACGCACTCCAATAACACAATCGCATAAAATACGCAACGGTACATCGCAACAAACGCCGTTACTTTGACTAAATTCCTCGTATTATATTAGTTCGAATTTACTCCAAGTAATTTTCCGTCCAACAGAATTTTTGTGGCGCGCATTATCGAGAGAGTATAAAGAGGCGTTCTGCGCGCCGAACCTGCAAGAATGACTCAGACGATTTCAGAGGAAGCTTGAGTCATGATTTATGAACAGTTCGAAGATTGCGCGATCGCGCTTGCCAGGTTTTCTCCTCGTTTTTTGTTTTGTTTTTAAGTGCTTCGCCTGTGCTGTCGTGCTGATTATCCGCTTTTAAAGCGTCGAGCTATCGACTAGACTCTGTTAAACATACAAAGCGCTAAGATAGTACTCACGATACGGAGCTCCCGGTCGATATACGGAACAAAAGGAGACACCTTGCAATCCAGCGCTCGTGCGATAATAATGAAGCGACGAAAAAATAATACGCGGTAACGTTGACTTTTCATTCTGTGAGTCACGACGACGCGACGGACGCGGAACGGCGCCGCGGCGCGGTGGCGTTGGAACGCGCATGCGAGACACAACGCGAACATGCAAAATTACGTTAACCGAGAGAATGCATCCGCGCTGCATGCTAAGCATTTCGTCGGGCAGATTTTTATCTCTTTTCTCTCTCGTTTTGCTATCGGGTAATCTCAGCAACTGCGAATTTCGGATTAACGCAATATGCGGGTCATTCCCGTTTTTCACGCTGCATGTCAATACTCAAAGTAAATTGTGTCTGAATCACGAAAGCCGTGACACTAATAACATTTAAATTGAATATTTATGGAAGTTGCTATGCGTTTTAATTTCAAACGAGCTTTATATAAAATATATAGTGAAATCTTTTATTTCAAAGCTAGTTTCGAAGCCTTCAATAAGATTTCCATTTAAAGATTAATGTTGCAGACATCTTCCGTGTGTTTTCATTAAGACGAACTCAGCTCCAAATTGGTCAAAGAAATCGTAGATGAGAGAAATCTAGGACACTACGTATAGTCCATCTGTATATAACCAAGCTTCGAAACACTATGCTTATCAAATAATAGTGGAATATTACGGTCGTCTTTGGCGCAACAATTCTAATCTAAACTGCGATAGGGATTAGCCAACGCGATTATCTGCATTTTCAGACTGTTAATCAGGTTACAATCATAATATATCACGATCGTGCGTTTCTGCCATTTGAATTTACAATGAGCGCTGGTAGGAGAACCGAGGTTCTCAGCTACGACGCGGATCGAATGCCGATCGATTTGCATATGCGTCAATGCGAGAAACAATCTTTCCTTTTCTCTCTCTCTCTCTCTCTCTCTCTCTCTCTCTCTCTCTCTCTAGTGCGCAGCTTACTTTTTATCGGATTATTCTGCATGTCGAATAGCGAGGCACCTCGATGGGACGAATCCGAAATCTTACGGTATCCGAATGCGCGAGTGTGGTGCGCGCTCGTGTACGAGGGCACACGCGAGATGTCCCGTTTTAATCTCCGGCGTTGATAAATATCTCGCAGAGCGCGATATATATTTCGGCTGGCTCGGGAAGGATATTACGCAGTTGAATTTCTGTTCGGATTTTTTTGCCCGTCGCTTTTATATCGAGCCGAATACACACAGGCGCGCGTTTTTTTGCAAAGCAGTATGCGATGTTGATACTGCGACGTGAATTTATATTAAAAATGTTCTGCGTCGCGCGTTGGAAACTGCAATCTGAGAAACTCGGACATTTGAATATTGTGGAATGTTTCACGCGCTACGACACACCTCGAAATTTCGTTTCCCGATGTAGGAGCAATGTAAAATTTATCAAATGCTTTTGATTATTCATTTTTTGAATTTTTGTTCTTAATATTATTTAATAAAGAATAATCGAATATGTGTGTGGATGCCTTTTTAAAATTAAATAATGATGCAAGATATATTTAAAGGTATGAAAATAATTTATTTTTTTAAATTCTACTTTATGAAATCCTTCCTTCACGTTAAGTTGTTTTGTAATCGATTTAAGCTACTTATTCTTTAGAGTGAGTTTGGAGAATAAGTAATTTCGTGCTCGAAAACTTCAAAAAATGTTTTCTTCTTTTTAAATTCTCTCGTTATTCTACCCATGAAATTATGTATTTCTTTTAAACATTTTTTTTCTTTAAAAGAAGATTAATGGAAGATTTAGACTTTTTAGAAGTAAATTGAAAGGCGGCCGCGTTCACGTTTACGATCGCAAGAATCTCATAAGTATCACATCGGTTGCCACTCGTGACGCTGCTTAACAATCGGAAGAATGAAACATCTTGTACACAAAGTCGTAGCAGACGACTCGTCAGTAAAAAGCAATGCGTGGAATGTACACCGCCGTCTTTCACGGAACCTCTTCTTCTACGTTGTGTTGAAGAACGAAGCGCAAGCATGCGATGTTATACTTCGCGGTGGGAAACGCAATTGCCGTGATCCCTTTTCCTTAGAAAAGTAAATGTTATCTGGCACACCATCGGATTTATTAATAAACGCACGTCGCGATGTTGCTACAAAAATGTAACGTCGTACTCATCGTAAAGTATTTATACCTCGCGGTTCGTTGGTCTCATTATTTTATTTTCCTTTCCATTAAGGCCAGCATTTAGGCCAACAGCTTTTTACGTCAATAATTATCGATTAATACGAGCAAAAATTGTGAGTTGAATATGTAGAACAAAACACGCCTCGAAAACATTTTTTATATTTTTATGCTTTTCATATATTTTAAAGACATTTAATAATACTTGCCGTTACTAAAACACTTAACGATGCTTTAAATATTTTGATTTTGTAATTTTCTTGACTTTAAAATGGCTCTATAAGAGCTAGGCAACCTCAAAATTAATTTACGCTAGTTTGCGAGCACTTTAATCGCCTCGAGTAGTTTATTCTGTACCGATATCGATCAATTTTTACGGCAACGTTTATATAGGAGCTTTTTCTACAAATTAAGGAACTTTATCTACTTGTCGCCCTCGGCTTACACGGCTTCTCACGAGCTTCCACAGCCTATTTTCCTTCGCATGCCTTCGCGTACGCATGCCTCCACGTCATGACGTGATACTCTCTTCACGAGCGCACGCAACGCGAGCACCATTATGATTTTTAATTCGTGTCCCCGTAGGACACCGATGCTAAGTAAGTGCCCCCGGGCCCTTAGCGCGCAACACGAAAACGCAATAATCTCTCACGGGCTGTGGGAGCCCGCCTGTAATTTATGCAAACAGAGTCACGAGAGAAAAACGACGTTCGTGGAAGACAATAATGATCGGTGATAGTAAATGATTAATGCATGAGTCTTCAGCTTTATGAATGATTTTGTTGTTTACAATATTCAGCCTTTTCAGGCTCAATATTAAAACGTTATTAAAATATAATATCCCTCATATCGTAATCCCGTGTTTATACGTTAATATGTTTTTAATTACAAAATGCTTCCGACTGTTGTCAAAATCTGTCCAAATTTAAAAAAATCCATGACACGTTGATATATTTTTATTAATCATGCGAATACTTTTCAAGAAATCTGTGTGAAATGAGGGGGAGGGGAGAAGAGTAAAGATGGGAATGTGATCAAAACGATATCGAAATGATAATATGGAAAAATTTATATTACGCAATAATTTTTTACGAATTTGTTTGACGCAAGGTTTTGATATCTTTTAATACTATTACTTTTATAGTACTTTTATAGAAAAAAAAAAAAACAAATTTAAACAAGTGAAAAATATACTTCAAAATATCATCTTTTACTTAAAATTATTTTATTTATTTATTCTGGAAACATTCGCGAGAGAACACTTCGTTCGCATTTCTTCGTTTATCATACGAGTGCGGTATATTATTTTTACGTCTCTGTTATTTTAAACGCGCGCTCTCTCGATGCCATTGTTTGTGTAATGCCGGGCACAATGAGTCATTTCATTTTACGATCAGATGGGCTATTCCGTCGCATTGCCGACAGGGGATCGGAATTAATATCTATGACGACACATACATATATGCATAGTATGTGCCACAACACATACATATATCTATATATGTATATAATCTACATACATCTATATATATATAATTCATACATACATATATATTATATATATACACATATACATACACATACACACGTGTCTGATTGAGCTCAAAACCAATTTCGAACCAATCAAAGTTGCGGTCGTACGTTACCTGCGCTACGTAAGGGATATGGAGATGTAGCCTATTGTGGGGCACAGTGCGCACCGACTTGATCACGTCCAGCAATGGAAACCTTGCAAATTGGAGCAACTTTCGCTATTACATATAGTAGGTACGTCTTCGAATCACGGGATATGTTCCTCTTTCATATGTGGTTTCGGATAGTTTGGGCAGACTCTAAAGACGGATGAACCGTTGAAATTTGCGTTTTCATAGAGGTAAGTGATTATATGACTTTGCTGATATCTTATCGAGCTAATTGAAACGGCTTCTTAGTCATTGATTAGCACAACTTGCACATTGTTATATACATGCGCCAAGCAATAATATTTTAGGAAGCGCAGATATATTTTGTTTTTTTAAATATTCTTTATATAAATTTAATTATTGTTTGAAACATTTTTATAAAGTTTATATTAAATTATTGTAAGTATGAAAAATTTAGTGTCTGAGACTATATTTAAGATACGCGTTTGATTTTAACGTTTCATATACGTATTATCAAGTGTTATACAAACATTTTATGATACCAGTATATGAAATGTATAGACGGTCACGAACAACTGTGCAAAATATTCAAAGAAAAATTCTGCTTTCCATGCGATCCATGGACACACATGAATTATTAACAAGGGGATCGAACACGAACGATCGCGAAAGCGCGTATTTCAATAAATAATTTTACGGTTGCTCTCTTTCGGGTGCTGAAACTTCGGAAAGTAGAGCTGGCAGTTCTTTATACATTTGATATCTAGCCTTGATGAGTCACATCGACGTCAATAATATTCCAGCCGCCTGGCAATCAATGAAATGTTTGAGTTAATATGTCACCAGACGTCGTAAAGAGTACGTCGCGTTGACACGCGATGCGACAATCGATTCATTCTCATGATAGTAAGTGCTACACGAAAATCTTTTAATATTTTATACACGGTACTTTTACCACGAACTATTTAACCCGTCACTTCTTGCATCAAGCATCTAATGTCAATTATCGTGATAGAGACGCTGGTTCATCACGTAGTACATCGATCAGGCAAGCTTGGGAGCGACGATATATAATGCATCAAACGCTTTTCGTGGACAGGCGAGATCATAAATAATTCCCATTGAAATGGAAGACGAGGATAGGGTAGCGGTCTACGTCGTGAAATATCGACGGGAGAAATTCTGCCTGTTGAACGAAAGATGTTATAGACTCGAACCGCACCAACTTGAGCACTAATTCCGGGCGATTCGAGTCTTTCCGTTATTGTCCGTCTATAACATCAAAGCGTAGGAAGAGAGAAATGGAGGGAGAAAGATCGGTGGCTCAGAATTAGCTAATCCAGACGAGAAAATACGATCGAGTGCATGAATGATGCAGTGGTAAAGGAGGAGCGAGATTGGAGAGAAGTATACTCTTCAACGACCGAGTAGTGGATGAATCCAGATAAAGGTGGTTCGGATGGAGCTCGCAATCGTCGGGCAGACTCCGAGATCGCGTAAATGTTACGGCACTCCGCTAATGGCACTCCGGTTACGCGTCACTTAACAGGCGTAATGAGCGTTTGCTTTCGTAATAAAATGATAACGGACCGACGAACGAAATTTGCATTTATAACGGGCTACGAAGAGCGATCGTTTTACAGCGGGGGTATATTAGCATAAACGTTATTTATTGCGACAAGGCGTCTTCGCGAGAGCGACGAAATGTGATCTCGTGTGTGCCGATCATTGATCTGTCCCTCTGAGGGCGTAAGACCCTATTGTGATTCATAAAAGATCCCATGAGTTATGATTGCAGAAGACATGAGAAGAACAACAACGCGCTTATTGTTATTTCCGCATACTGATGATTTATTTATCGCGCCGGTTTACTTATTTTATGTTTTATATCTGTTTTATATTTTATATTATATGTACATATTACAACGTATATTTTTTTAACGAAATTGATGGCATCTTACTTATTTCTCCACTTTTTTTATCCAATTTATTCAATTTGCTAAAAAAAATGGTTAGATGAATAAATAATTTCACGATATTTTCTAATTTATTTATTTTGTGTCGCTTATAATCTATCTCATGCAAATCGAGGGATATAATTGCATCCTTTTTATCTCAAATAATCTAGAATCGAATTGTAAGGCGTGTACGTTTTACGGTAAGTATGTGATATGCAAAAGTCTATCTGTTCCAAATGCATACCAATGTATATATTCGTTCTCCGTAATACATCACGGTTTTTTTTTACTATTCATGAGCGAGGTGTTAATCGAGGCGATGAATCGATATGCGCATACATACGTGTGAGCGATAAAATAGATCGCCCTTGCGTACCGAGGGAATGCAAGAAAGTCGCAACCTTTGGAATAAGTCAGCGCGCGATCGTCATTATGTTTCTCGTTTAACGATACGTATATATATGTATACGTGTATATCAGGCCTTGTTTTCTTCCATTTACACCGTCATCTCGGTAAATAGGCATCTGCGCCGAGCGGATAAAGAGTAACGAGTAGCCGCGACTTGTGTAATGGCATTAAATGTCAGGTCAAGTGACTGGCGAAGCCAGCCGAGTCTGTGTGCGAACCGTAGTCTCTCCGTGTGTTTTATTTCCACCCGCAAATATAACATACCTACGAACGGCGCGGCGCGCCTATACTCCCATTCTCCATGGGTGCACCCGCGACCGGCGCGTTCAAATTGTTCATTTAGCGGAGCTTTTTATTGCACGCTACGCGGTCAAAGAGAATTTTGCATAGCGCTCGCGTTACGAAATATGCCGTGGGAGTCTTTGCGCCGTGATCACACTTACGTCTCTTTTCTCGTTTGCCCGTAATATGCGGAGATATTACGGAGATAAACAAAAATTTATATATAATTGAATCGATATTCCCCGAAGGGAATTTAAATGCGTTTAAAATAAGAATTAATTTAATCTGAAACAAATAAAATATTAGATATGAGCTTTTTCTTTTTTCTTTAGCTTCAATTGGAAAGCTATTATGGCTATATAACATTAACAATAAGTAATATAAATTTTAACTCAATACAGGATTAATTGATTAAAATTTGTCTTCATATTGTTTTAAGTAGAATACTAATTATAATTGATATTTATAAGTAATATATAAATTTGTTTTATTATTTTTAATTTAAATAAAGTTGAATATTCGTGCGGTGTATGAATTCTCCGAAACATGTTTAATTCGATTTACTATTATTTGGTATAGGTGTATTTTTGTGCACGAATATAAAGCGTAATGGATTTTTCTTTCTTAAAAAAGGATAATAAAAGGATCTTTGTGTAGTATTTTTTTGCCATGAGACGAACGACACTCGACCGAAAGGCTAAGTGAGATATCGGGGAAAAATGTGGGAGGCAAATTGTATCTTTAACAATAGTTTCTATATCGCAACACCTGTTCCATTATGTTCGTAATATCCTATGAACCTTTAACTTTTATGATTCATAGTTCAGCGAAGTAGATATTTCTGTTGTGTATAAAAATAATTCTAGGACGAGACAGTCTCCTTTAATTCATGGAAAATGTCGCATGTACGTATGTATTTATAATATGTATGTACATATTTATGTATTTTTTATATTTACGTATTAAAAAATTGATATTATTAAAAAAAAATTTTTAATCTAAAATACGTTAAATACGATATAGCTGCTTGCAATGTAGGATGATTAGCAAGTAATATACACGATATTTTACATCGACATATTCTTCTCTTTTGTTGAAGAGATCGAATTTAAATGATTAAAGTATTGAAGAATTAAAAAGTAAAGGTATCGAGAATCTCTCGTATGCATAATGTATATGTAGAGAGCGGAATTTCTTTATATCTTATGCAACGAGGTAGTGCTGCATTTTTGCCTGATATTCAAAAGAGGAATTTTCTATAGTGCAATTTCCACAGAAGATTGCATGAGAAATCAGATTGCGCATCTTCCTTCTTATATAAAATTCTTCTCTTTTACATCATGTAAAAGCGGGATAGTTTATCTCGTTATCATTATTTATTTGTGTTATACACAAAAGTCTATATTATGAAAAATATCTTTTATATACATTTGACGTATATTTATGAACATACAGATGTGTGCTCTTCTTCGTCCTATATCTTACTATTGATTTTGCTAAATCGCCGATATCGGGAATTTATTAATAAAAAAAATTATGTGAAGAAGAAAAACAGAAAACGTGAGTTCTCTCATACGACATTCACTATACGTATTCCACTTTGTGCCGGCGAGTTTACGTTATAATGTAATGCTATTTTGTTTGCGTTAATTAAATTTTCTCGTGTGCATATAATCGCATTTGCAAAGCAGCTCTAAACAAAGTTACGCGAGTTGTTTCTCGGATTTCCTCGTTTAAGGATGTCACTTTTAACTTAACGAAAAATTTTCTCTAATGGCAGAGCGATGAGATCGCGCAGAATGTCTTCAGAATTGTTTCTCGTCTCGTTAAGAGATTTCTGCATTTGACGCGTTCTTCATCACCGGTTAATTAAAAATGTCCTGTGTATAATTGCAGTTGCGCAACTAAAGTGGAAGGTGCGATTCTTCAATTTTCCTAAATGAGATTTTCTCCTCTTTGTTTGCAATATTGATGGGAGTTGCACTGCCTTTGGGGAATGTTGACGATCCAACCTTCCTCGAAAATTGTGAAGCATATTTTATTTAAAGCTGAAATAAGCGTGTCCCTTCTTCGACGAGGAAAAGCAGCGAATATTCTTATTTGAAAACTTGTTTGTAAAAATAATCTCCAACATTTTCCTTGATATTGGATATTGGATAAAGTTATTTTTATATACAACATACATATAATAATATTAATGTTTTATAAATAAAGAATATTTTTAATATAATTACCCTTAACAAAAATATCAATTATTGTTACTTTATCATCTTTAATAATGCTGTTTTAATGGATAATTGACACTTGCTTGAGAAACATTTTGCTATGAAAAATTATAATGTTGACTAAATTATAATTATCAGTTAGAAGTAAACGTTTCCCCAGTGGAACATTTGCTACTTTTTTTCTTTTAACGTATCCCTTAAGAGCAACATTTATCCGATTAAAAATATCGAATGGTAATTCGATCGTAAAAATGTAAATAAATAACTGTCCTGTATTGTGTGTTACTTCCATATATGAAATTAAAAGAAAGTTACATAAAGGGAAAAATTCATCGAGAAGAATTCAATACAGAATCACGTGGTATAACAATTTCGCGGAATAATTCATCCTCTCTTCTTTAATTTTCTTCTACTGTTTCTCGAAAAAGTGGTTGGAAATATTCCTACGTGCCTTTTTTTTCTCTCGGGTTAATTGCAACATGTACCTACACGCGGGTTGTGTGACGGGGACCTTTTCTTCGTAGAAGCTTATTTCCGGCGACTTTTTTGAAACCTCTCGAACCTACACTGGATTTTATAGCTCTTTCAGATACACTTTCGCAGGAAAGAGTATCAATACCAAGTTTCCCCGGTACAGTACACGACATACAGCTTATTGAAAATCCCCGATTACAACTTATTGAGAAGAAAGTAGCGACATTTTATTCCGCGAAATTGTTATACCACGTGATTCTGTATTGAATTCTTCTCGATGCATGAATTTTTCCCTTTATGTAACTTTCTTTTAATTTCATATATGGAAGTAACACACAATACAGGACAGTTATTTATTTACATTTTTACGATCGAATTACCATTCGATATTTTTAATCGGATAAATGTTGCTCTTAAGGGATACGTTAAAAGAAAAAAAGTAGCAAATGTTCCACTGGGGAAACGTTTACTTCTAACGTCGCCGATTTATTGAGGGGGTCTGAGTTATCTTGAAGATCGTTGCACCTACGACTTACACGGCTGCTACATTGCACTTTACGAGATTTCGCTACTCGGGAGCGAACGTCAGAACTGCCATGATAAGATAAGCCAATACCATAAATTGCTTTAAGTCACACGTTGCTGATTAGATTATTCGGCGAACTCCGCAAGGACTTCGTCGATCTTGATCGACGTATCTGATGGCAACCATTGCAAATGAAATAGCACGATTTTCTAGAGCTAACATGGAAAAAAGAGAATTTCAGCAACCTAATTCTCTATTGATGCTTATTTAATATGTGCGTGTACGACTACATATATAATTAATTTGTCAAGGTCTACTTATCGAATTATTTAATTACATATTTCACCTGAGTGATTAAAATATCGATTTCAAATGTTTGTCAACGTATACATAAAACTATAAAGCCTTTCCATGTCAAGTAAGTTTATTTTTAATTCCGGAATTTCATTAAGTTTATGTACAGTGTGTATCGAAACGAAGCATGTGAGAAAACGGATGACTGGTATTACTCGGCGGACTTGTCCGTCCGTGTTCGATTTCCGAGCTGCGGTTCGATTTGAAAGTGACTCGCAGCAAGTCGCCGTGGCACACATTACGTGTTATGGCCGGTACGTGTTAAGGAGAAGCCGGAAGCGTCTATTTTCAATCGCACGTCAACCACGTCCGGCAATTCTCTATATTAGTACCGTACTATTCGAAAGATTCCGCCGTGATTTGTCACGTGAATATATGCGCGCGCGCGACGCATTAAATCAAGCACATTGAAGTGGACGGCTATCTCGCTCGCAGATTAACACAATAACGTCGCCAGATAATCCTCTTATTAGGGCGCCAATTTGGTACTCGCCGTCGCGAGGCGGTGGCTATATAGCTAAATCAAAAGTATTGAAATTAAACGGTTGTTCTACAATCGCGAAATAGCTCAGTGCCCGTAACACGTTAATGCAATTAACACAATTTTTTCTAAAAACTTCAGATATTAAATAATATTATTTGCTATAAACCGCTATTAATTAGTAATACATACGGTAATATGTTAAGTATCATGGATGAATATTATTTAACCTTATAACCATCGCTAGCATTAAAATTACAGTTAATTGTATAAAGCTTAATTTTTTAATTAAAAATAAAAATATGTGCCATAGAAAAATATTTTTCTATGCATATAAATTAATTTTTTTAACAAATTGTATTTTGATCACTTATTTCTAATGACATGTAATTTTATCAATACATTTATGTTTTACTAACATTGTTATGATAACAAATAACAATCATATTGGATTCTAAACATTTTGTTAGCAAACATAGTTTATAGAGGAGAAACGAAGGAGCGTATTTATTACAACTTTGTAGAAAAATTGTACGCAATTTATTTTTTTTGAGAATTTTAAATGGTTTGTACTATTGAAATTTGATAAGAGTACTTTTTATATTTTTGGTTTTATATATCGCAGCCCTTAAATGTTTAATATATTATCAAGTCAAAAAAATATTATAAACGTGTTTATTTCTGAAAACTATAAGATCACAAAAATAGTTTCCATTATGTCCATGTATTGATTGTGTCTCACGTTTCGTAGAAAGAAATCACGATTGACAGCGTCGAGATTCCGTTAATTCCTAATTGCATCATCAGTACCGCCGTATTATTATTGCTTTTGTCATTATAATTGTTTGGCTTAATTTCAATGCGGAGACAGAAATGAAATCGCGTCGGAATATCGGTTTCGCCGAGACATCGAAGCTCTACTGCCATTCGATATCTCGTGACGACGAAATGTTTTGCGGTTCATCGGAGTAAACCGGAGATGTACGCCATCGTTGCTATTATCGTTCCGTTTAAGGAACTTCCATTAACGTGATTGAAATAATTCTCTGCAGCATCGCTTTTTTCGTTTATTAATGTAAAAAAACACTCGTATTTTTACAGTAAGAATAATCTATTTCAGCTTTTTTATAAGTTTCCTTCAAACGCCACAATCAATCGCGATTTTTATCGATACGAAATGTTAAACCGATCGAGGCATCTTAATACAAGTGAGCATTGCAAAAGAAACGTTTAAGACGACGATCGAAGGGGGTGAATAAAAGATTTATTATTTAACGAAAAATAACATCGCAACATGTATGTATATATGTATTATGTGTTTACGTATCAATACGATATTTTTGTTTAACCAAGATATTTTGGTAAAAGTAAGCATTGCAAGAAATGTTTAAGCGATAATTGAAGGATTAAATAAAGAATTGATATTTTTAACGAGAAATAACATAACAATATGTATATATATCATGTGTTTACGTATCAATATGATATTTTCGTTTAAACAAGGTCTTTTGGTAAAAGTGAGCATATAGAGTAGAAATAAGGTTTAAACATTGAACGAAGTGTTTACGTTTTTAATCAGAAATAATATCGCAATATACGTACCGTGTGTTTATGTATTCCCTTTGTTCGTCGCATGTGGAAAAATTGACATTAGTCTTTTGAAAGCTTGATTCTAGAATGCAGTTATATACGCGACTATACCGAACAAATTATAAAGCTAATATTTAGTTTGCAAAAAAATAAGACATGATTGCAGCGCACTGATATGAAAAGAATATCAGCAACGGGTGTAATTACGGTGGCTGTAATGACGACCTGTAATTGCTCCTAAAAAATAATTGTGCTCGTACAAATTCTTCCATTTTTTAAATTTAAACTCCTTCCGCTTTATTTGCATCTGTTTGCGAATGTGAGAAAGGTTCGAGTTGGTTTAATTTTTTTCTTTCAGATTCGCCGTATAAATGTAAATGCATCAAACATGGTTAATAATTATGATGTACGTCTGCAAACGGAGAGATGAATTTTTATACTATTTTTACAGCAGCGCAGTGACGTTCCGACATGTATACACGCGATGAATTTCAACGATGAGCTGTATTTCAGGGTAAAGGAAACCAAGGTTTACCTTTCAGAGAACCGTGGCTGCTATCAGCTCCACCGTTGCTCTCTGTCTGTTGTCTTAACCCGGAGTAAAATATTATTTCAGTGTCAGCGTACTCTCTTCTCTCTCATTACGGAGCGATAATATTACGTTATAACATTTATCTACACGGCGGACGTATTCTTGGAATGGTAATGAAGGATGGACTGTTATATAGATGTTATTGTTACAATATTTTATTCAATAGTACCTCTTGCTAAATTTTTTTCAGGAGAGTTAGCATTTAATTTAAAATAATCTTTACACACAATTTGCATTTGTTTATTTCTATATAAATATAAATGCAAATAAAAATAAAAATTATTTTATATAAAATTAAATGAAAAATATATTGTGTAATTTATTGGTCTTGACATTATAGAAATATATAGTATTGCATAATATTTTAGATAAAAACGCGCGCAATTTTTATTCTATACACCCTATATAGTCTTTTCGTATATGTTATTTTTTGTACAAATAAATTTAAAAAATCGCCGTTATAAAAAAAGATATCTGTTATTCGATAAACGTTATTATGTCACATGTTAAATAAAAAACATTCCATAAAATAAAAAGAGATTGTTTTTTTCAGTCCGGAATTTAATAAAAAAATTTAATGTTATTTAAAGAATAAAGATTGAAAATATATAATATTTATAAATATTATTTAGTTATGATTTTTATATGTGTGTTTAATAGATATATATTTTTTTATATTCGATTATTTTTTATATTACCTGCATATATAAATTTATATGTATATATTATGGGCTTAATGGATATGACGTGTGCATTTAATTTTAATGGACTTTTATGCGGAAACAATAAATTGCGCCTGCGGCTGTACGATGAACCTTAATTAATCGACGAGGCAAACATTAGCATTGTGACGGGTACGTAATACTCGCAAACTATTAATAAAGCTTCAATGAAACTATGTACCTACGGATTTTTATTGCGCTGTATAGCCACTGTGTGTTGCGATTAATCCAACTTTCACTACTTCGCAAAAACGAAACTCCGCTTCCGGACAGACTTGCGGATTGCGTGCTCGTCGACTATGCCACACTTTCCTTTGTGTCACTAACATAGCACAACTGTAAAGGAATTGTTTATGTCTTTAACGCCACTTTATATAAAAAACAAACTTAAAACTGATTAAAGAGGAAATACGCATGTGATTCTTGTATAGAACATAATTGCAAAATAATTTCGAAAACTAAACAGATAAAATAAGTTATTTCTTTATATTAATATTAATCTCAATAAGCGGACAATTTTTTAATTGTCAATGTCTCGTTCTTTGTAACAAAGTAATTTGATAATTTGATTAATGTTACAGTTTATCAATTATATTAAAACAAATATTAATCGGTAATTTGTTTTATTTATTTTTAAACATAGTGTTCAATATTCCACTAACAATAAGTGCTTAAATATTTCCTCTAAAAATAGACTTTACCGTGATTTACGACGTTGACTCTAACAATCTTGTTCAACAATTTATAATTGCCAATTGCCTTTTACGTATCCAGCGGGTAGAGGTTGCCGATGAGGCAATAAACACGAATGTCATGCATTATCAAACAAAGGGTACCTAGTGACAATGACGAGACACGTCGCGATTAATCACCCGATTCATGCCTGCGGAAACATCCTGGGAACATTTTCCACGGGAGAAACGTCGTTATGCCGGCCTCGGGCGAACAATGCCCTCCTCGTGACGGTAATTCGCGGTCCCCATCGCTATTTTGCAATTTGCTTTCGCGCGACGCGAGTGACGTTACTCGCCTGTGACACAATGAGCCGGCCTTATGGGAGATCGTATTACGCCGTAGCACTTCTAATTAGCACCGGCACGAGAGAAGCGAAAGAGACGGTGGCAGAGAAAGAGATGCACGAGTACATTCAGTACTAATAGATTGGCGAAACTAAAATCTTTCGTTTTTTAAAGTTAGAAATAATATATAATAGTGCAAATTTTATATATATTATGGATATTTAACTTTTTAATGTTTTTTTTTCATGTCTGACAACTTTTTATACTATAATAATAAATATAAAATAATAAAGATAAAATATACATTAATTTTATGTAATTTATATTCTTTGAAAATATAAAAGATATAAAAATTATCTTTATATATAATTAAACTTGAAATTAGACATAAAATTCTAGCAAGTTTAGTTTGAAGATTATTCTTCTCAAATGCTCAATTTCTCATGTTAACGCTTCAAACGTTTAAAATCCGACTTTTTAAAGTTAGGTACTTGAATATACATATTTGAAGTCCCTCTCTCAAGTTTTTAATATTTGAATTTTTAAAGCTATGTAAGTGTATTATGCGAACATATATATCTGAAATACGTAATTTTCTCTTTTATTGGTTTTTCCTCAGATGATATATCGCGACGGGATTAAAATTGAAATAACGTTACGGGTCATGTGTGTTATAAGAAAATGTAGCTGTAGTATTTATATTATCATAAATAAATATAGATACGTGTTTATTCAATGTGTGTACAAAATCGTAAGTTTTATATCTAAACATGTCCATATCAGTTTCAATTCCTATCTTATCGTTAGAGACGATACGAGCGGACATTTATATACGGAACTGAGATACATTCAGCGTCTAATGTATACGTGATTTGCATAAAAGATTTTGTGTATTTCTCCAACGTGTTTGAAGCAAACATTCTCGCGCGACACAGTATCCAACCGACAGCAAACAAACTAAGAGAGCGTAATGGGACGTCATTGTTCGGCAACGCAAGACAAGGCCGTGACTTGTTATTGGATAATTGAGCACTCGTATTCGCACTGGTTACTCATACTCGTATCTATACGCACGATGCCACCGTTGATGCAAGACTCATCGTGGCGTGATGGGCCTACGAAATGATTCAATCCGCTTAAAGTTCTCGGCAACAAAAGCACCGTATAAACAGGACGATAATACAAAAAAAAAGAAAGAAATGGAACAGCCAAGATATCATTCGGAGCAAATCAGGCTACGTGCGCGGTGCTGATACGTTCCCGCGATATCAGTAATTATCTGATAACGCGATAACATCTATCACGACCATGAATGTATCTTTAATCATAATTCAGCAATGAATATTTCGCATGGATGCTTAAGGCCGCAATTGGAACAGCTATTTGCGATTGGTCGCATGCAATGAAACTATTATTCCATATAGAACCTATAAAGGATTAATTACCTTTCGCGCTAAATCCAATTATTCGGATAGTGTTGCGCTTAATATGGATATGATTCGTGGAAAATGCGATTTCGCTTTTTACTTTTCCGCTTTTAAGCTGTACTTCAACCAATATATTTTGACTAATCGAGGAGATTTATTTACAAATATTATTAATATTTTTGTATTAATCTCATTATTTAAAGTTAGCAAAATTTGATACATTGGTAATGCAGCTGCCGATTTCTCGAATGCGACTTTATTCGACGGAAATGCTGCACTCATAAGGCGTTTCTTGAACTACGTACAAGTGGTTTGGCTCGATAAAAAGCGGGGCATCGCGATAGACTTTTTCATAAGTTTAGAACACCCGTTTAAACGCGGTGCTCGATCAGAAACTTTTTTGGAGCAGTTAACCGGCCACTTGTACTTGCAATCGAGCGTTGCGGCTCGGCTAACTTTAACATGGATTTAGTAGTTTGAACGGAAACAGTGATGCGCCACGGCAGTCGATGCGAAGGCGGTGGGCGCGCTTCTTCGACGTTTCAGGTTTCAGCCAATAAAGAAGATAATTATTACAACGTTTTAGAGTGACGTAATGTGTTTCCCTAGTGGCGTTACCAAACGAACCGGAAAATATCACGACTGCCGTTTCCTCTGCCTAAAGTACGGTCGATAGAAAGCATTCGGTATTTGGTATTGCTTCCAATCGGAGGAAAGTTCTTTCAGTGTTTAATGAAAAAGTTTCTTTGCCTCAAACTTGGAAGATTTAAAGACGGAAATCTAATAAAAAGCACGACAAAATACTTCGCAAATACGATAAAACTTAATTATTTGTTTAAAAAAATAAAAATATTTTTATTAACAAAAGAAAGATATATAATTGTGAAAAAAATGTAAAAATATTTTCTACTGAAAGATATTGATTATTTTTTTACAGCTGATCAAGTAATGTTGAATTAAATATTTATTACCAAATTTAAAATTATATTTAATTTTCATTAATATATTATCCGATCTATTAACGAGCACGCATCAAAATTATTTTACAAAGATTGATTAAGTAATATCCTTTATAAATACGATCGAGATTCTCTTATCCTTGACACATTAATCATTTATATTATTATTATAAGGAGAACTATTAAGCAGCATCTGTGTTCAATTTTTTTCAGCTTGTGTAACACTTACAATTTCAAAGCGCGTCTGCGGATGAATCGATCAAATGTTTCCGCATAACCATATTCATAAAATACGGCGCACGCATAATCGCCTATTAATGTAAATTCGTCGCGACTGGGAGCACAAACGCGGGCGCGCACGGCGAAACAATGGAGGCCGACCGTGAACGAGCGAATCGATATCGGAGTGTCATTCCGTCATCGGTCGACATTCACGTTGCATCACGTTGAATTCGATTGACAACACTTACCGGGCCACTCCCGCCGCGTGCTTCTGTTTCACTGATGCATCACGTAGCGCATCGATGAATTTAACGTAACGGGACGCGACGGACGCGAACAAACGTAACGTGAACTTAAGAAATTACGATCGCCGTAACGTGAAGCAGCGTGCATTTCAGAAATGATTTGACAGCTTGGTGTGAATAGAAGGTTAGAAATTCACGCTGCTTCACGTTACGGCGATCGTAATTTCTTAAGTTCACGTTACGTTACTTCGCGTCCGTCGCGTTCCGTTACGTTAAATTCATCGTAATCCCGGCATAAACAGAACGATCCGGCGTTGACTCAAACTGCCACTGAATTGTCTCGGTGTCGTATTAATCGATATACGACACATATATTGTTTAAAATAACAGAATAATATCTATGCATTAATTAGCAAATCATACATTTTTCTATCTTACGTTGCTCATCAGTTTTTTTTTGTAATTGGATTATGAGAAAAATATTTTATCCCGAAATTGTAATTGAATTGTACGATGTAAAATTAAAAATTCTACACCTCAGTCTCGTGTTTATTTCACGATTTTCAGTTTGTATGCGATTTTATATAATAAACGAGATATATATAAATACATTTTTTCAAATAGCCTTTCTTTATAGAATTAAAATAATCAACAATTTTTTTCCGCCTTATATACGGCAAACTACTCCAGAAAATAATTATATTAAAATTCTAGAACAATTATTAAAGTCTCGGAAATGAAAATGCGTGCACACTTCCTTTAAGATTTCTTTTAATTAACTTGAATTATTTATATTTGAGCAAAACTCATAAGAAGATCGAGTCAAATTATAATCTTCACACTATACAATTTGCTTATAGTAGTTTTCTTTCCCTCTATTATAATATTATATCCAGTCTCTCATTGATATTCTATGATACAGAATGATATTAAAATATAGCAATCGGAAATATAACTACCGAAAGTAACGAAATAGATAATTAAGTTAATATGTGAAGGTTAATACTAACAATATCTTGACAGCTGATTGTATATAAAATGAATTAAATTTTTATATAGGTTACACTCTCTGCTTTAACGCGGATCGCGCTTGCAAATCGAACGTTGCGAAGCGTGTAATTTTATACGATATTAAACACGCGCCTGCTTTGTCTGCTTTTCCCCATCAAAAGTTTCTCGCGATGTACCAATCGCAAGCAAGGTTTTGGGAAAACTCATTCTTGGCAACATTGGATATAATATCTTTTAGAGTATATTTTCGTAATTATAATTAAGAGGTAAATGTAAAAGGTACACCATTTTCAAGTAATAATTTTCAATAAATTTTTTTCGTTCTACAAGTCGGTATTTTATAGAAGTGAAATAAATAACGGAATAATTGATTTAAATTTGACCTATGCAATATTTAAAATAAATTATTTATTTATGTTTGATATATTGCATACACAACATTTAATTAAATAGATATCTATGCCGATATTATTTGTTACCAGCACTAACACTAAATTGTTTTGTAGCAAACATGAATTTTCCGATGAAAGCGAATATAATCACTGTAGCATCAAATATATATTATATATACAGTAATTTTGACGATTAAAATACTGTATACTTATAATTACAGTTAATTAATAATAAATAAATGTGAGAATTATGTCTTCCGGTAATTAAGTTTTAGTACTTACAGTACGCAGTTGTATTACTTATTACTTGCGTTAAAATATCTTCCATAACTTTGTTTAATAGAGTTTTGTTTAAATTATTGTACTTTAATGAAGCAGCTAGAATTAATGCCAGGAAGCAAGTACTCTCGTGCACTTCTCGAGACATCCGAGGGGTCTTTATCTCGCATGCTACATACCTCGCAAATATTAATTGCAAAAAAAAAAACCGTTAGCATCGTTGGCACCGAACTGGTTTTCCTTCGCCCTAGTGTACCCACTCCGCGGTCACGAAGCGCGAAGACGTCGTCGCGACGGACGTTGCAGTTAGTGGAGCGTACAACCGTGTGCACCGTATCCGGCGAAACATCGTGAAACACGAAGAGCCAGCTACGGTCAACAATAAAACACCAAGGGGGAACAGGTGGTCACGCTCCGCTGACCCGCCATCCATACTCGAGACCGAGATGGTTTTTTTCTAAGAGACGCCCGGTCAAACACCCCCCCGGTACGGGAATGTAAATTTACCGGGAAGAGACAGCGTACACGAACCTCCAGTACGGTTTTCTTCGCCATGAGAAAGACAAGATCGAAGTCAGAACAAATATCGGTCTTGTCGTGTTAAAATTAAAAAGAAAGAGGAAAAAAAGATTATTACAGCGCATAATTGTGCACTTAATTGTGTACTTAATTGCAGTTAATTCGTAGATCATAAATAAATATGAAATATCTGTCTTTTATAAATTATTTTTTTAGTACCTACAGTATTCAGTATTGTATTATTTATTATTTGTAGCATATCTTCCGTAATTTCGTACGTAATTTATTAATAACTTCAATTACTGTATTTTAATGAAGCAGTTAAAATTAACATATTTTTAACAGCTTCTCTTGCGTATAGTAAATTCGTCGCGAGTTTGAAATTTTCTATAAAAGCTACAGCCTTTGTTCAAAGTCGCAAAGTGCGGCATTGTCGTGCGTATATAGAGATGAATAAAATTTAATGTTTCTTGAAGTTGCATCAAATATCATTAAGAGCAGAACTTTCCGAAATGACTTTTTTACGATTCTTTTCAATTTCTGCACTTTGCAGCTTTTTTGCAAATCGCGAAATTCGTAGCTCTTGAAATTTTACTGTCTCCATAACGTTTATATTCATCGCGCTCTTGCGCAGAAAGATATTATACCTTCATACACTGCAAATCCACGTGTTATTTTCGCTGAGGCTCTTCTTACACATTTCTTGCCGTTTTAAATCACTTCATTTTCACAATTAAACGTATCAACTTTTAATTTAATGCAATTAGACATGTTAAATGACGTAATTTAACACGCAAGAAACATGTAAGAAAGCTTCAGCCAAATTTGTCATTTTTAGACGTTTATGCGTGTAAAAATAATACTTATACTTGGATTTGCAGTGTAAGCCGACTGCTGCAGCGAGATAGCTGCTAAAAACACGCTGAAGGCGCAATCACCTACCGCGAAATTTTTTTATTGCAAAATGCAAAACGCAAAGTGCTCGCGGCGCATAAGAAGCGAAGGAAAACTCGTGTAATCCTATTTGTCAGACCTGGCGGTAACTGGCTTAAGGTTCGCGAAATTATAACGTGACCCACTTCTAACACGGAAAACGCGCGTCAGTTACCTATCGCGATCCTCGAAAAACCACGAGAAAGCACGCTGCGCGTACGTACGCAAGAAATGCAGCAAAATTTACACGCTCGAGTTACGCGCGAGCCCCTTCGCCCAACAATGAAGTCTTTAACTATCCGCGAGTCGCCGGCAGTTCTATTAGCATGTAAATGAAGGAAGTTGAGTAACGCGAATCCACAGGCGGCTTGTGTGTGCACTTGGGACGCGTTGCGTCTGGAGGAACAAGCAGACGAGGGGGAATTCATGCGCTAGAAATGTGTTTCACTTTTCCGTCAGCCATGGACGATGGATCAACTCGGCGCGCAGCTCGTGGCGCTTCGCGTTCTCGCTTTAGTAAACTGCTTTTCGTACCGCATCGTTCGCCGCGGCTAGGAGAAAGTGCGGCGTTTTCCTACGCCGTTCTTCTCGCCGCTGCAAAATTTCTGCATCTAAATTATTCTAAAACAAAGGACAACGTTTGCGTGGTAATAATTAAACTCCTATAGGGATCCCCGTATATAGTATCCTAATTTTTTAAACTCATTCTATTTTTTTAATAACAACGTTTTCCATCAGTAGAATTAATAATAACGTAGGGATTGCAATTAGGAAAATCGTTAATTGCGAATGAAATCGCCAAAATCACAAGTATCAGTTTTTTTTGCCGTTGAACGAGTTATACAAGAATATAATCGCACTTGAAATCTGAAAATAAGTTTGTTGATTATCTCCAACAGACTTGTTCGCTCAACAGAGAAAGGGAATGTCACAATAGTACACAGATACGTTGCGTCTTCGATACCGCGCGGCGATTTCTTCGACGCGGAGGATATCCGCTACCGTGACTCACAGAGCCCGGCACACAACACATCTAAGCACTTAAAAAATTTATACTAAACTTTCTACTATCTCTCGATACGTTTCACATCCCGGAGAGAGATGGACGCGGGGCGCAGTGGCCCAATTCGCGGCGGAAAAAGGCTTTTCGCGACGGAGTGGCGGAAAAGCGATCCAATCAACGGAAACAAAGGGAGCAAGATTGGTTGAAAATGCATCCTTTATGTATCCCGCTTTTCATGCAATGACTGCCGTTTGAATCGTCACAAAATGGACGCGTGCTATTGCTTTACGAGCTGCGACAGATCAATCCAGCACAATAACGGGGCATTTGCCGTAACCGCGCAAGGGATGGAAGAGAGGAATGCGAGGACTTCTAGTATAGTGTACAAAGTTAAAACATAAAAAAAATTATATAGGTATTAGAAAATGACTAATTGATGTATCATCAATTAGTCATTTTCTTTATCGCATGCGCGTTATTTAAAAAAAAATTTTTTAGAAATATATATTTTCTATATTATGATGTTATATCACTGTGTTATACATATTATCTGCAGAAAATTCTCTGGCATTCTACGCGTAGCATTCGTCAAATGTGATAACAGCTATGCAATGCATATAATACATCTTTTGAACGATATTAATATACCAGGTTGCAATAACGTTGATGATTTTTCTGGAAACGATCGAATATATTCGCTAAATTTTAGAAAAAATTGTATCGCATTATTGGTTCCGTTAAACCCCGTGCAAAATGTAAATAAGATAGCATTTTATACCGATATATGCAAACGATAGTGATGTATAACGCGGGCCGTGAAGCATTATTTGGCTTACAATAACCGGACAGCGCTCCATGTCCGATATTTGGCCTATTTGGGTCACGGTAAACAGCGGGATACGAAGTCCTGGACAAACACATGCAGAATCGGTATTCAAAGCCCCAGCCTGCCCTGTTTGCCGCGCACAAAGAGATCGCGAACGATAACGTACAACGTACGGAACTGTTGCGCGACGAGACTAGATTCCGTTCTCGGGGCAAGTTAACTTGTACTAATCTAATACAAGCCTTGAGGTCAACCTCTTTCTGGTACCGCTGACTGGCTGAATGATCCCCGCAATGCTGCATCATAGACGTCGTAACGAATCCCGCGCACATTGCACGCATATTCCGTGTTCACATAACTAAGAGACCTAAGAGTGCATTTTGATGTTTCTCGCAACTGATGACTTAATCCTTCCACGTGCTAATTAATTGAATAGAGATGTTCGCGATTCTCCATTCAACTCTTCCCTTTTGTATTAAATGTATTCCCTCGTGTATACCGTGCGAAATATATACCGTGTAGTGTTATGGCGGTTATTTCAAGTAAAATGTACAGAACGGAATATTTTCTCGTATATCTCGTTTTGCCAACAAGGAGATGACATATTTTTCTATATTTTTCTATATTTTTCTGTTAAAGAACATCTTCCCTTTTGCGACGGCATCCTTTGCTAATTCTCCAGAAGATTTCAATCTCTTTTGCGTTCTTTCACAGAACACTTTTCTCCTACAGCCTCAAGGCAATACGCTACTGATACACGATTTAACTTCATCCTGACGATAATCACCAGAAAAATATATATAAGTAATCTTATCTTTTTATATTTTTTTAGATTGCTTCACTTTTATCAAATATTATTGTTAGCTTGATCTAAGCTTTAAAGTTGGTTTCAAATGCTTCTAGTTAATTCGATTTATCGTCACCTTAGATTATCTTAACTGAGATCAAATTCAGTTATCAATCAATACAATATGAATAGACTATAAAAGTTTAGAATAAAATTGACGCCTTACAAAAATAAGTAACAATAATTAATAATTAGTAGTTCTTAGATAAAATATCTGGAATGACCAAAATCGTTTTTTTTTTGTTTAAGCTTATAAGACATATATTGAAAGAATTTCCGTATATATTACTTTTTTACACTTTTCCAATTAATATAATAAGTATTTAATCCTGTATGGAAAAAAAATATTTGAGAAGAGGATAGAAGGGCTGTATAGAAATAAAACAACATACTTATTAACTGTATAATCATTTTTTCCCTATTTTCAATAACTATTTATTTTTATTTACTATTTTTTTACTCGTTTAATTTCTTATTATTTATATTATTTATTCTTACTTATATATTTATTTGTATTTACGGAATTATTTGTTAAATGTCACGTAGCTGATGTATCTCGTAATTAGCGTTCTGTTTTATAGGACAACAGAATACGCCAATAAATGGCGCGTCGATAAAATGAGCTCTGTACGCGTGCGACAAATTGATGAGTAATTGCAGATACAGGACATAAATATTTATCCTAATTTGTTCCAGCCTATTCATTTTAATTTAAGTAATGGATCTGTGAGATGTTATATATTTATTTGTATAATATTCTCATAAGCTTTTCAGGTACATCTGACGCAATATTCACGAATCTATTATTTGAAATAAAATTCATAACTTTAAAATAAAATTAATTCATCACTTACCAATACGATGCGCAACAGCGGAGTAATCTATACGCCGCAAATTGCGATGAAACTGTAACATATAAACGTAACAGCCAAATTACAATAACGATCAAAATAGCTAATATAAAAAAAAATTATTGTGTGCATAACATTTTTTATTCATTTTTCAAGTGAATATATTTAACAAAAAAAAAATAATAAAATTTTATATTTTCCAAAAAAAGTTTTCTCTTTCTCTCCCTTCTTAAGTATAACATTCATAAATTTTTATTAAACGAAAATTTTTTTCTTTAATCCTTATTTTTTTGAATTATTCAAATGACAACAATTCAGTTAAAGGAAAATGTGTTAATTTAAAAAAACAATATATAGATATTTAAATACTCACCTTAAGCGAGATTGCTCCGCCTGATGCCTTTTCTAGATCTGCTCCATCTCTCAGTTGACAGGGATTGTTGCACTCACACAACATTCGCAAAGCCATGAGTAATCGCGGATGAACTAATTGTCAAAATATGACTATCGCACGGCACTCTCGAAATTAAAATTTACGATATAATATCTCTTTGCCACTATCTGTTCGTTTGACTGTTGACGCACGAATGATAGCGCGGCGCAACCTTGTATAAATGTATACGCAAGGCTGTGACGACGCGTTGTACATACGTCAGAAAAACAAACAAACAAGGCCGCGCGCCGGCCAGCCGAATTGTCATCCTAAAAAACATTGAAAATGCTTTATGAGATTAATTTATTTCAAATATTCTATTCTTGATACGTCAAATTGAACTCAATTATGGACTAATGCATTAAATGTCATGTTTACGTACTACGCTTGTCCGAAAATACTACTTTACGTACGATTTATCGCTATTGCTTTTTTTGCCAAATATTTCCGCACCGAGAGCAACGAAATCATGACTTTAATCAATCAAAAATATATCTGCGTAATAACTTTTCCGTTTGCAATAGCTATACACGGAGAGAATTTTTCGTTATATTTTACTGTTAAATTCACTACAAATGTGAGACAACTTGGCAACCAATCAAATTTTATCGTAACGATAGAAATTTTTGAAACATACAAAACACATTTTACAACGTAATAAAAATTACCAAGCACATTGGTAATTTTTTAAAAATTATTGAAATTTTACTATATATTTTAATAAAATTAATTAAACATTTTATATTTTATTTTGTAATAGATATTAATATTTTTTATTATACTACAGATATTAATCAATAGCTCGCATAAAATTCTTTGTAATACATGTTGTCTCACAATGTTTTTCAGGATAAATTCTAAGGGAAAATTCTCTCTGTGTATGCAATCAGTTTGATCGATTAAGACGTTTGCTTGAAATGTGTTAAGACATTTGCTCGAAATACGTAAGATGTAATACGACAGACTCGCTACTCATAGGTACACGTCGTTAATTCCATGCACAGTATTGTCCTTATTACGATACTAGGTTAAAACTATGTTACGTCTTCACTCGTGCAACGGAATTACAACTTCCGATTGTCGGCGCCGCTTTATAAAGCGTCGCTTATGCGACTAGTCGACACAGTGTCACAAACTACCTACGGGATTTAATAGATACTTTGGACATGCTCTCTCGGGAGGCGAAATAATAAGGAATATGAGCGAGCTTGCCAGAAAATGACGTGCCCTGAAATAAAGGCTATAAAGCAGAATATGATTCCATGAGGCAAAGCGAGGAAGTTACCATTACGTTCATTCGAGTAATCTTGTGGCAGTTGGATAAGAAATAATGTCTAAAAGAATTATTTCCGTGTTATTAATCCTTCTGCAATTTTAAATTGGCGTGAGATAAAATTTTAGATTTTATGATCATTGTAAAATCATAGCTGAAGAAAGTACACCCTAAAAAAATATTCTATACTCATAAGTGAAGAATTCCTCTAAGCATTTCTTCTAAGCAAAAAATCTTATATGAACCATATTTTTCTTTAAGTAAGCCGTATTACTTTATAAAAGAGTGAATGCGTGAGTTATAATCAAGAGTAAATTCCTCTATAGCAAATTCTACTATAATAATCCAAATAGCCTCTTAAAATAAGAGGATATGCAAGATATTAGTGGCACGCGCGTTTGTTAAAAAACGATTGTCTTATTAGCTACGCGATGCGTACAGCGTACACCACTACACGAGACGATGTCGACGAGCCTGCAGTGGCTGCGTGCGAATTGTATGCACATTGAAGTGTAGTGCTATTTATATAGTATTCTTTATTATGAACGGATGAACGAGATGAACAAGTTTTTGATGGAAGCACATTTAGGCGACTACTGGCCCGCATTTGAGAGTGAGTATTTTTTCCTATTTTAGTAGTTTCTGTTTAAAGTTAAAAGCTAGATCTACAATGAGACGTAAATCGTAGTTGCATGATTAGGGCCAAAGCATATAGATAACATGGCGTAGCGATATACGACAGTCATAATCAGTGGACGTAAGTAACACACAAGCTTTGACGTATCCTGACTGTTAATACACCAAAGCTTGTGCGTTACTTACGTCTACTGACTATAACTGTATATATCGCTACGCCATGTTATCTATATGCTTTGGCCCTAATCATGCAACTACGATTTACGTCTCATTGTAAATCTGGCTTTTAACTTTAAACAGAAATTACTAGAATAAGATTTTTCTTATTATACTCACTCTCAAATGGGGGCCAGTAGTCGCCTAAATGTGCTTCCATCAAAAACTTTTTTACCTCGTTCATGTTATATGCTTTGACACAGAAAGAAGTTTTCTCTCACAATCAGTCAACATATGATAATCGGATATAAGTTATGCTTAATAAGATTGAATAAAGAATATTCGTTTTTTTTTTAAGTATTATTATAAATGCTATAAATAAGATTATTATTTGATTTGTGAGAAGAGGAGATTCCTCTAGCATTAAGAGGACTGCAATCTTAAGTGTCTCATGGTTAGAGGATATTCCTCTAGATTTTAAAATATCTTCTTGAAACCGTATTTCAGAGGAAAATCCTCTAAAATCAAGCGGAAGCCACTAAACAACAGAATATTTTTTTGGGGGTGTAAAATTACATTGGGTACATTCCAAAACTTCTTGAATATTTGAATTATATCTGCTAAACATCCGAAGAAAACTTTAAATGTTTAAATTTCAAAGTTTACTTATTAGAATCAAAAGGTTAAATTAATTGCAGATTTAATTTATGTGAATTTACTGGTGCAACATGAAAACTGTGTTTTAAAACTGACAAACCATCGGCGTGCAATTTGATGAGTAGAAAAAAGTATACATATATATATATATATATATATATATATATATATATATATTCACACAGAATATTATCAAATATACTACAAAGGTTCGACCGAAAATGGCATTCTCTCTATTTAATGGCATTTTTTTTTCTAGGATTCATATGTCGGTCAAGTTTTACTTATTACTGTTTAAATTTAGAGCTTTTATTTGATATTTGACTTGTTAATATTATGAGTTAATTATACTGACTGAATTTCTCTCTGTACCCCTCTAATATGAAACATATTTCTACATTGAAAAAAAGATTCGGTAATAATCATATCTATCCTGACCACAGTTACTAACACAAGTGCTTTAGTGAAATAGTTTCAACTCAATCTTTAAGTGAATATACTCAAATAATTTGGTAAATATTTCAAATAATCATAGCAAGGTTTGGCGATTATTACTAATTTATTACATATCACTAAAAAACAATTTTTTTACATAAATGCTATGGTAATCATCAAATTATTTGGTAATTATTACCAAAGTATTTAGCATTACTTACTAAACCATTTAATTGTTTCAAGTGTTTCAACTGTATAAAAAATATGTCTTGTTAACTATTTTGTAATTATTATCAACCGCTTGGTAACAATTACCATATTTGTTACTACTTATCAAATAATGCGCTAAAACGCACAACCAAATGCGTTTTAAGTATTACAAGACTTTTTTCTCTGTGTTCAATGCGGCATAATCGATACGTCACGAACGTTTAAAAAGCTGATCTTTTGTTAGCTCTTAGGACATGCGCGCAGTCTCTACATGCATTAGCGACAAACTGATAATTGTACTTTCTACGATTACTTTCTACAATTAGAGTCACCGGTATGCGTTCAGTGAACGATACTACCTGCACGCTACCGCAGCAAGCGCGTTCGTACAGCAAACGAGGCGTTGAATAGCGGAGTAATACCAGCCTTACATATTATGGAAATTGAGTAATTGCGATCGGACTTTGGCACGACTTCGTTCCATTCACACCATCGAATCGAAATTGCTTTCGTGAAATCTGAAAATATATCTCGCGCCTGCATTCCTTACCACTTGAATGTACTAAGCACTAAGCAGTTTCTAAAAAATAATTTATTTTCCCCAAGTTTCTATTATTTTTTTTACAAAATTGGATACGAATGGTATTGAACTATTTCAGCGCACAGTCGGGTAAATAACAAAAAGATTGCGCAAAGATCTGCACGTTTGATCATCCTTGACCGACTATACCGGATCTTCGCACAATGTTGCTAACGCAGGATGAAAACTTTTAATAAAGCTCTCTCGTGCTGCATTGCGGACTGGAGTTTTATGTTATACTCCCTAAGGTGAACAGGCTCGTAAACGAGGTCATCTTCAGCACAATGTTGAAAATTATGTTTGGATGTAGGTATATAGCGAGCTGTATTCCATTCCCAAGCTTTCGGTCGATACGTGTTTTCTTGAATATCAATCGGCAGCATACTGATATTGTTGACTTGCAATATTCATATACGATTACTTCTTTTTCATAACTTTTATTTGCATTTATTGTTATAAATATTCTGTACTTTTATACCTTAACGAAAAACTAACATTTTATTTATAAATACAAAACAATCAGAAGCCAAGGCTAATTTCTATTTATTTACAAGCTTTGTACTTTTATTGCAATAGTATGCATTTTTGTAACGATATTGTGCTTTTTGTTGCAGATCGAGCGGGAAGATCTAACGGTCAGAAATGACGCGCAGAAGAACGTTTATCTTCGTATTGGGAGTATGTACAGGTGAGTTCTATAGTTGCAAAAAAATTCAATTCTTTCTATTTTTCACAGTTATTTCCCATTTACGAAAAACTACAGAATGAACATTAACGCGTTGCCTTGAATTATTCAGAAAAGAAAGGGAGAACGGTTTTCTAAGCGGATTATGTACGTAATTTTTATTTCGAGTCGTACCGCGCGCGCAGTGCGGCGGCGGATTGCCATTCTCGAAGAGAATGGGCTAGCATCTCTCGGCCGCATCCTGTTGCATTGTAAACTCGTGATGTAAAGCTTGCCAATCGAGGTGACTGCACCAAGTACTGTTAGGTCTACTGCAACGAGCATGCCTGCAAGAGTTAACTGTAACTTGCAGCTTATCAACAAAATTTTCCGTCCCACCTCGAGACGCGAGATCGTCACCTTTCGGTTTACGGCTTTACGGTGAACGTGAAAGACGCGATCTAAATTCGATTACTTTCAAATATGAGCTAATAAAACTCTGTAATATTTAGTTAAGTTATCTGAAGTAAATATCGCAAATGCATGTTACCCGGATTACGGATGTATATGCGTTAAATATCTTACACACGTGTATCTATTTGCATACAAAACGTATTTGCATTTCTTCAGAAGGAGTTAAAGTCTGACGACGACAGAATTCTCGCGAATTTAATTAATTAGCTGGAATTAACGTCTGTAAGATAAGCCCGGTAATGCAATGGGTAATAAGATAGATAATTATTTTAACGATGTTTCTTTTCCAACGTCGTGGGCTATATATTTCCCACTTATATAGAGAGAAATGAAGAAACTCAAACAATATTGCCTGCCTTTTTTAATGTCATTGCAAAATAAAAAAATCGTACACGCATATATCATTTTATGTACATTTAAATTAACTCTTTTTAAATGTATTGTTGAGCAAAATGCTATGTGATATCAGGGAACAATGTACAAATTCCCAGTAATTACGTTAAAGAAGTCGCGTGTAAACTAACGAATTAAAAGAAACAACTATTATTAAAAAACTTGCGCGCTGCATAAATAAATGCCTCCTTTATTCGAATCATTTTGTTGCGAGACAAGAAATGTTTAATAAATAATTATATAACTTTTACGTGCATCAATATTTGGATGTTCTATAGGTACTGTCCCAATCAAAAGTATGCAGGAAATATTAAAAACTCTGATATTAATTCTCCAGGGATTCAAAGACAAAAAAATGTATATAAATAGTTACGGAACATCTAATAGAATGTAAAAGACGTAGATTTAGTGACTGTAAATAACTGTTACTACTATTTTTTTTTTCAAAAAAAATTTTTCAAACAAAATTGTAAATAGTTTCAAATTTTGTTGCTCTATTTTTGTTTGTTGATAATCTATTTATGTGTAAAATATTATTATATTGGTTACATTTTTTAATGTTTACACTTTAAACCCTTTGTAAAACGGATATTCAAGAATTGATAACTTTTTATCTAAATTGTGAATCGATTTGAAATTTAGCCCAGAACTTCGAAAGAGAATACACAATATGATATTAAATTTTCGTCAACTTCGTTACATTTTAACTAACTCTTCAGAACACCCTTAATTAGTTTATTATTAACCTATATAATTAGTTTAAACAATAATATTATATAATATTACATAATGATAATGGATGAAATGTCTCTTTCATCAATATACCCCGATTATGTATTTCTGCCGTATTTTATTATATAAATATTTCGATATTATATAAATATTATACAATAGCTATTTCCAGAGACGGATATTATTCAATACGAGATTTACACATAAAGAGATACTATTGGCACAACAATCTCTTGACAGGATAATCACATTTAAATGCGTACTTTATGTCGCGTTTTATGCAGAATCTTTATTCCAATTGTATTTTGAAATAAATTTAAAATATAAACTGCTTAAAATATACATTAACTTTTCAGTTTTTACTTTATTAAATGTCCATATGATAGAACTCGCAAATTAAAAATAAAGGAAATATTTGGTTCTTATATGAAAGAGAACTGAACGAGAAAACACGTTTTAAATGTCAAGATACGCGAATCTGGACAGTAGATAAATTATGTATAAGAAAAGAAACAAGGATTTTTTATCTTTTCTTTTAAATAATCAAGTTCGAGAAATCGATACTTTGTCATAAAATCTTCAGCATCCGTCAGAAATGCATATCGAATATGAGTATCGAGGTAGAATCAGGTGGAAAATTCTCCGCGCTGGGAAAATCCGCATCAATAAAATAAATATTTATCTCAGCTTCGCGCGACGTTCACGGTGAGGACTAGTCGTCTCTCGTATCGACGTAAATCAGCAAAACACGAGGACACACTCGAAGCCCCCTGCATAATTCCGAAGGTCTGTTTAATATTCAAACGCACGCTCTCGACGCGCGATCGCGCGAATACTTTCAATTTGCAGAGCGCAAACTGTATCGTAGAACCTCTCCTGAATAGTTCCGAAGGAACCCAGGCGGTAATTCCACGGACAACCGGTTTTTCGATCCATTAAACGTCTCGTCTACGCACGCTACATTTTTCTCGCATCGCGCATCTCGGTGAAAACCAGTTGTCGTTATTGTCGATGAGCGCGCAGGAACTTTTGTTTTCGTGCGTCAAGCGAACTTATTACGGATTACTAACCACAATTCACCGATTTATTGTCAAACGTGTGACTTAGATTACATGGAGTAAAAACAATTAACGCGTTACACGTGAGAACCAATTTACTGCTAAAAGCTTTCCCACACAATTTTTAATGAATGTTTTGAAAGCGTAAATCTCTTGTGAATACAGGTTTTAAAATATAGCATATAAATATGTGTGTGTTACATAATTATTTCTATCTTCTCTCTAATTATCTTTGACAGATTGATGAATCAAATCTTGAATTATAGACAATAAAAATAATAAAAAAGGCTATTCACTTTTTAAAGAGTTTTTCTCTGAAGCGTGCTTATTAATTTACAACGATTTAATCCGTAAATAGATCACTCATAATTAGTTTATAAAAACCAATTATTTTTATTACGTGTTATTATTTGTTCCTCGCATTACATGTGTTATTAATTAAAGTACCATACGGTGATCGTAGAACCTTCTATATTTGGAGTAAAAGATAATCGTAAATATTATATAAAATAATAATATCTTCAAAAGAAATAAAGTTGTAAGATCGACCTTTGCTATTTCAGGCACCTTACTACTACTCTTTAACAATGCAGTGGCGGAAGTTACGGAAGCATCGATCGCATCCGAGAAATTTGAGTCCCAAAAACTATCGACTCCCCATGGATCTACGACGATTCTAACCAGAGTCTCTTCGAGCCATCAAAATGGATCATTTGCCGAAAACAATGGAAGAGATATCGAGTTGACGAATCGAAAAACTCACGACACAGAAGATGGATCGCACGACAGTGTCATCAACGGCGCAAATCAGGATGGAGAAAAAGTCGATGTGTCAACACACGCGAATTCGCAGGCGGAAAAATCAAGCAATGATTTCGAAAGTTCATCGTCGGATGGAAACAGGAAGCCGCGGTACGGAGAGATCGTTGAAAGCACCGGGAAAAGCACCAGCACGAAAGTCGTCTCCGAAGATCTCAGACTCTCCAGGAAGAACGAACTAACTGCGGCGACCGCGAAACTGTCTTTCAACGATTCGAAACAGGACAGTAAGAACCCAGAGGATGACACGCTTCAAGAATCTTCCAATCGTGAAAAAATATCCAATGCGACCAAGTTCGTGTCGCCAAATCCGAAGGAAAAAGTTGTCAACGAGAAGTTAATTGCGAACGTTATGGAAACCTCGGAATCTAAAGAGGCGGGAAAGGAGCACTCCGTTAAATATGAAGAAGAAAATAATGTAGCTGCGAATAAACAAGAGATACCGACCGTCAGGTCTATCTTTTCGACGACTCCGAAATCGACGTCGGAAGACACCGTCAGATCCGACGAAAAGAAGGACAAAATTATAAAGCTCGAGCATAAGGAAGTTGTTTCGAGAAAGGACAAGAATACAGTTTTGACTGACTTGAAAGAAGAACTGGAAGATCACACGACGGAGGCTCGTGATCGGGAATTAACCACAGCGCACAGTGAAATTTCCTTGGGATTTAAGAAGAGCGCGAATGTAGGAACGACGGCGTCTGAAGCATTCGATCTAGAGAAGATCGACGAAAAGGGACACGAAGGAACCGTCTCGTTAGTTAACGACACTTACGTGAACTACAATCACTTTTATAAGACTGTGACGGGGAAGGATCCCAAAACTAGCACGGGGAATCGTTCGATTGACGCGAGCGAATCGCGCGAGAAAGGCGACCCGAAAGAAGAGGTGGAGATCGTTAAGAACGTAACTCACCTGCCGGTACAGAGGATCGTGACTATCACGAACGATACAGCGAGGAACGATTCTCACGTTAGTGAACTGAGTAATCAAGAAGGAACCGCTTACGCGAAGAAAGAGGGGACTAGCGCGACAGATGAAAATCATCGTGAGCAAAGCGTAGATTCCTCCATTTCCAATGCAACCGCTAAGAGTACAGATGGTGTGGAAGAATGGAGATCAATAGGGGAGCCTGAGAGCCAGGTGAAGTTGCCCGAGACAATGACTCAGAGCGCGCGACTCGAAGAGCGTACCTCGTCCACTCCTGAAACCACTCCTAGTCCAGTTCCGCAAGGCAGAACTATCGGATTTTCCGGAGTCAATAAGTTTCCGAATATTGAAGTGAAATCTACAGCCTCGACGAAAAGGACCGTCGACGAGGGATCGTCGGTCACTCAAAGCCTGCGAAACAGCACGGCAAAAATAGATCAAAGACCTTATCCGTACCTAAAATCCAACAGGGAGTCGTTTCAGGCAATAACGGAGGCTAGTTCAAAACTGAAAAAGGAAGGTGGTGACGTTACGGAGGAAACTTCCGCTTACGAGAACACGATCGGGAGAGGGGAGTCCGAGAAGAAGCTCGTTGTCACGGAACCTTCGGTCGTGATCGAGAACAGCATCCAACAGCATAAGTCGAATAAGAAAAATGTAAACGAGTCCACGAATTCCACGACAAAGAGTCTCTTCTCTTCGACGCCGGTGACGGCGATTCCGATTGTCTCGGCCGATGTTGGATCAACGAACGAAACTTTGTCGGAAGGATTTAACAGCAGCGCGAAGGTGACGGATATGAAACGCTCGAAGTCGAACGAGAATGACACGTCGGGTACGAAAGAGGCGGAGAAAGTGATTACAGGCAAAGACGAAGGTTACGACGTGACTGGAAACGGAATAACGGAAGTGAGCCTGATGCCGGATGGCAAGGAAGCGAAATCACATTCCGGCGAAGCGACGGAATCGTCAACGTTGCACTCCACGGAAACGAATACGTCTAAAACAGTGTCTCTGAATACCGACGTTCAGATGGAACCGGAAGAAGCTATGATGATCCGCTCGACTTTCGTCGTTACCGAATCGACGAGCATGGTTCCCTTGGACAACGACACGACGACGGAAGCGAACAAGTCCAAAACTTCGACGACTTCGACGTCGGCGGCGGAGATGAATACGATCGCTGCGACGGTTCTCGAAAATTCCACGGAATTGGCGCCGAGGACAAACGTCACGCTGCGATCTTCATCGAATGTTAATCAAACCACCGAATCTCCCTCTGTCACGTTAAATCCCGACGAATCCTCAATCCCGACGACCACGTCCGTCGAGTTCGAGTTCGTCAGTCTCACGGAGGCGATATCTTCGGGAATTAACGCGACCGAGAGGAGCGTCGAAGGACGAACCTTCGAGGAGCAAACAACGCTTTCGAGGGCGACGACGATTCAAGATCCGTCCGTGACGAGCAATTCGACGGAGGACGCGGTCACTACGATGAAACCGGAAAAATCCACCGAACTTCCGGTGACGACCGAAGGCGGAACTCCGACGACGGATCAAGTGTCGGGTGTGCATCACGCGGACAACGAAACTACTAGAGATCCTCAAGATACTCCGACCACTTCTGAGAGCCAAAGTAATCGCACGGAGTTCACGAGGAGCGAAGTTACTGTAAGCGTTATCGATCTCACCAGCGTCACCGCCGCTGATGCCACGGCAGCCTCCGGCGTTACGGAGGATCCTCTAAAGTCTATAAAGGATTCAAGTTTCAATGCGAACATCACCGAGACGTCTGCTCCAGGCGCGACGGAACTTCCGCCGAACATAGGCGTCGCAACAACGACGAACGTCACAAAGAGCCCTTCGGCTACGAGTACTTTGGAGCCGATAGCACCCTGGAACACAGCGGGTTTCACGGAATCGCCTGAGGAGGAGGTAACGGAAAGTATTCAGACTCTGTCATCGGATGAAATCACGTTGCTAGTTAAAATAATCATCGAGGGCACCTTACACGAAGTCTGTCCTCGGCTGGAGGATCTAAAGAAGGCGCTCGCGGACGTCCTCAGAGACGGACTGGACAAGTGAGTGATCTGCGAAATTTTTTTTATTTTTCTTTATTTTTCTTTATTGAGTATGAAATATTTTTTTAAAGCTGAATATATATGGATGTACTAATTATTATTATTATTTATTTTTAACTACTATTTTCCATCTAATATTATCTCATAAAAATGTAGTATATCAACATTTTTCACACATTTAGATATTCAAATCTATGCAATTAATAATTTACATACCCATGTATGTTAGAAATAAATAGCTCTTTTGTTATATAGATTACATAATAATAGTAATAAATTAATAGTAAATGCTTCTAAAATTGTTCTAAACTCATACAGAAAGTAAAAGTTTAGATTAATATATAGTAAAATTCTTCTCTTAGCTTAGCACACTCAACTTTCAACTAATTGTAAGATAACTAAAAATGCACTCGTTACATATAATACAGCGTGGAATACTTTATTTTGCAGGCCTGTGGAGTCGAGACAAATTATCATCCGTCAGAATCCTTGTCGCGAGCAGAACTCATCGCCGACACCCACAGAGGTTTCCTTAATCCCGATCCTGATTTACGTTGTCGACGAGGACAACAAGTTCGACGCCGCCATGACGAAGATTCTACCAAGTTTATACAAGGTGTCTCTCAACTTCCCAGTGAGAGTAAGTTGAAAACGGCGGAGAAGGTCTCAGGCGCGGATTAGAACATTGTGGCTGTCGGAACGTCAACACAACTCCATTATAACTCTTGTGTGCTTCGGCACGTCTCGTGAAAATTCAATCTCCCCGATTATCAACTTATCATTATAGACTCATTCACGTCGCTCGCGAGTAATCGCTCGGTTCAAGTTTCTACGAAGCGCCCCTTCTCTCTATTAGCTTTCTCTATTAATCGATCGATGCGCCGTATCAAAGTCATTGATGTTATACGCAATGGCACAGTTATCGAAAGAATATCTCTATTAAATTTCCTTAGGTTATTCATTCTTTCCAGATACACAAATTTCTTCTGGTATCGGAAGCGGATTCCGGTAACGCCATAGCGGTCGTCGTAGTCTCCTCCGTAGCCTTCATTTGCCTGGTTCTTTTAGCCGGCCTTCTGGTAAGCGTTTTAATATCTGCGCATCATATTTAATTTATGACGGACATTGGCGCTTGACATTCGAAGCTTTTACGCAAACGTGCACGTGAAATAAAAGACGCATCATATAAATTGTTCGGCATGTCACTTATCACATATAAGATTGACTTTATTTTTTTTTTTTTTCGCTATCTTCGCGAAGCGAGGATAATCGCGAGAATTTTCAAGCTTGAATCGTTCTACTTTATCTCGGTCGTTTTTTTTTTAGAATATAAATGTGTGTCGCATGCATTTTTTTGTCTGCCGTTCTCACACATCATGCGGCACATTACTGAGAAATCGAAGCAGGAAATACTAATATTTCAAGATGACAGTTGCGCAGGTCCGCGAAAATCTATGCTCGCTGACGTAATCCTCTGCTGCTAAAAGTCGCGCTTGCGATAAACCTCCGTTCACGGGAGGTTTACGTTACATGTGTACAGTTCATCTCCGTCCATTCGCCCGTCCATCTGTCCACACTCATAATTCTCTTCTAGTGTACGTAATACGCTCATTATAACATGTCTGTATACATATATATATATATATATGTTTTCATCTAGGAGGTGAGAGAAAGGATGTTCTCTCGTCTTCGTCGCGCGGATGACGAAGATAATGCGCTCTGCACGCGCATAATATTTCGCGGCACGAACGAGTTTTTTTTCCTCCTACTTTTGCGCTTATAATTAGATATAATGGCAGCTTATTATATGGTTCTTTTTTTCAGTTGCGCTTATCTCCACGTTCCGTTTATTCGTATAATAATACGCGTGCACACGCGCGGTTGCGGTTCACGTGGAATGCAAGTTGATCGCTTCACGAGAAATCAAGAAGCTTGCAAATTATACTCGTGTAATAGATATTTTATTCATATGTATAAGAATTAATAGGAAAAAATTTGAGTCTATTAGATGTTGGCAACATCATTAAACGCGAAAAATGATAGTTACATTAATATTGCTCGTATTATATAACTTTAATATTGGAACATGTTCTGTTATTATATCGATAATAGCATCGCTATGAGATCTACTACGTTTTCTTCGACCATCAGTAACATTAATACCGTGCTGCTTGCACAGCGTGCAACAATTAATTTTAATGAACGTATACCGCCAAGCGGAATCTGAACTAACCAAATTTAACGAATCAATTAATATTGAAGAGAAAGAAAATTACTGGTGGCCTCAGGAAATACAAAACGGTACTATCTCATTTTCGAAACTGTACTCGTGTACAAAAGCAATTTTACTTAATGAGTAGGCCAGATAACTGTATTAAACAAACAAATTTTGCGTGAAAAAATGTTTTACGACGTAAAAAGAAAACCAAGCGCATTTTTAGAAAGCTTATTATAATTTTTATAAGCTTTCTAAAAGTACGCCTTTAATTATACAAATTGGTAATATCGTAAAATATTAAAAATAGTAATGATCACGGAACACGAATAACGATGATTATAATATGGTATTAAATCGCGGAATTAAAATCGATACGGTTTATTTTGAAAAGCGCTTAATCGAACGCGCAAACATGCGTGGGGCAATACTGTGAAGCGTATATATGTATTTGCAGTAACGTGTAATTAACGATATAGGAGAATTGACGTCGCGCGTCTTCTTACCGGAAGAAATGGAATGTCATTTGCACACGCGATTGTCCAGCCTTGAATGGCTGATTATAGGCCAGTCAAATTAGACCAAAAAAGGCTTCTGGTATGAAAGTGATCCGAACTTTTTTATTCCTTTTTAGACGTGTTGGGGGTGTTTAGAAAAGCTTATTTTTGAGTTGTCGTATCTCAGGAGCGAAAAAGTCGTTTCTCAGGAGTCGTTTCTCAGGAGCGAAAAAGTGCTATCTATTAATCGAAACGAGATAAATGCAAAAAACCGCGAAAAATTTATTTTTCGGGGAAACCAAAATTTTCGTTCAGCTTCAGCTACAAAATGAGGGGTTAGTCATTCATTCTTTATCGACATTCGCCGAGTTACTGCGAAAAAACGAAAATTTTGGTTCCCCCGAAAAATAAATTTTTCGCGGTTTTTTGCATTTATCTCGTTTCGATTAATAGATAGCACTTTTTCGCTCCTGAGAAAGTTGTAGGGCTTGAAAAAACGAAGAAAATGAGCGGTGACTCGTTCCGATTCGTCAAAAATTGGTTCCCCCCCCCTCAAAAAACTCTGGGTCTCATAATACGACAACTCAAAAATAAGCTTTTCTAAACACCCCCAACACGCCTAAAAAGGAATAAAAAAGTTCGCATCACTTTCATACCAGAATGTCTAATTTGACTGGCCTATTAGATTGACTGGCAAACGGCGTTCCACACTTCATCAGCGTCGCTGCGCCGTGGTTTTTGTCGGGCATGCGAATGACGATGTCGAAATGGCTCGGCCGGCTACGTTTATTCTATTTTGCTGACCGTCGCGAGATTTCCTCGATCTCTTTTCAGATATGTCGGTCATGTGGCGTAATTGGTAATACAACTCGTTGCTTAATTGCAATGAAAAGGACTTATCAGAATGCGTGATTTACAATTATAATTGTTGCATTCGATCGACGCTGACGGCCAATCATTATATCTATTTAAAGCAGCATCACTTTTTTCGCTTTATAAATTATATTTAAAAACGTAAGGGAATTACGTGAAAATAATTTGCATCAGATAGTTGATCTGACTGATAATATAATTGATCTTCTTATACAATCATTTTTTGTTAAAGATGAAATAAGAGAAACACGTAATTATACAATAATTCTCCAATATACCGATTTGCTTAAATCGAAATTATAATTAATCTATAAGTGGCACACCTTTATCGTTTGTAAATATATTTTGCACGCTGGCGAACTCTGCAGTTTTTGATTCAGTGCATGGCCACTAAATTAACCGCCACCGCATTTCGGGATATTGTGAGTATTTGTAGACGAGTTGTACTGTTATACAGAGCGGAGTTGCAAAGTTGCGTACAGTAGAAGGTCGCTATATCAGCTTTTGCTTTTCGTTTCGTCGAACGTAACGGCCGCTAACCTTAGGTGTATCTACTTGCAGTTCATAATGAGAAAGAGGCAAACGAGGTTCAATTACGGTGAACGGTGCCGGCCGGTATCCTTGGACGCCTACAGCCTCGACAGCGTTTCGGCGTACAATAGCGTAAGGCGCAAAGGTGCGGCAAGATCCTCCAAGAGAAGTTACGGCAACCCGACTTTCGAAGATTCGGTAAGTTCGAGAAAATTAATCGTAGAAGCCTTCAAGACTTCAAGTTTGAATTTCTCGTGCTATTAGGAATTTAATCTTGTGTCTAATCGATGATTATATAGTGTACCTACTATATCAGAGATATTTAGCATATGTACCTTAGCTACATTAAGTTAATAAGTTATATAAATTAATTTAAAGATATTTTCTTGTGAGAAATACAAACTGGCGTCATTAAATATATCGATTATTATGATAACAGAGAAATTGTTTTTCTTTATAATAGAGATTTTTTTATATTGTTTTGAGAACATGCTTATGGCACATTTATATAAAGAGACAACATTTTTCTTCCAACAATGCATTTTTAGTAACATATAGTTATATATTTTCTATTACATTACAGCAATAATTTTCCTTTCTTTATAGCTGTTACGTGTTACGAAAGTATAGATCTAAATTAATCGTTCAGGTAAACGATTGTGCAATGCAATAATATTGCCTGTATCCAAGTAGCAAAAGAGTAGCAGTATTCAGGCTAGCTTGGCAGTAGATTCGATCGGCACATTAAAGTAAATAAACTATGTTGGCGCTTTGTTTGATTTCCGCCGTTAGGTTGCCGTTAGTTGACTTAGCAATTGTTCCAAGCCAGTTGTTGGTAAATCAATAGTATAGTTAAATCATGTGTCTATCTTTGTTTAATTTAAAGAAAATACAAAAACATATATATATAATTTAACTATTAGTTAGTTTACTAACAAGTTAGAGCAACCGACCCTTAGATTCTTATCAGAATTTTGCAGACGTTATTGAATAAATACAGCAGATCCTGCGTCAATTTTATTTACAATTAATATCTATGTTCTAGAACAAATTTAATTTTATCTGGGTACCATGTACTTGTTTAATTATAAAATGACACGTATTAACCCTAGAGAGCATATCATAATTTTCTCATACGTTTTTACGTCGTTAGTCTTTTGACTAACCGGAGTAATAAATTACCCCAAACTTGTACCGCGTGTATAATGTTTCCATTTGTTGTTAGAAGACTTTGTAATAGATAATTTTGTTTGTTCTTTAATAGGGAAGACGATAGTAGTCATCAATTTGTGGTAGTAAAAAAAAACAGTAGTTTTTCATAAAATTCACCGATTTTTAAAATTTCAACGGATTTTGAAAGACGAATAGACAACCTTCAAGGGCATGTAAGCGACTTTTTCGTTTCTTAAAAAAAAACATATTTCTTTGAACGTCTGAAGTAGAGGAAATGATGAAAAACTGTCGGGTGGGAAAAATCGCAAGAAATGGAAAGTAAAACAGATTTTGTCGATTATTATTTATTTGAAAGGTAGTCAAAAGTTATAAAATTATATGGAAACAGTAAAATTAACTCCATAAAAACTTTACAAAGTTTTAATCAGTTGCTGTGTAAGAACAGCAAAAATGAAATAATTGACCGAATCTTAAAGAATTATATATGAAATAGGGGTAGAATTTTCCGGGGAGTGCTATAAAATGTATAATTTTTCGTTACCAATTTTCACAAAAAATCTGAAATATACTTTACTGTGGTAAATGTCGAGCGTAAACGACCGACTGGGGTAATACGTTACCCCAAACGATTTTCTTTTTCGGTCACAGCTGCTGCACGGATCTAACGCACTCGCTGAATGACGGAGGTCGACTGCCGGATGACTAAACTGAATTATGGTTAGGGTCTCGGTATGAAAACTAACCTTCCTAAATCAGGGGAATTTGAATTTCGCGTGGGGTAACGTAATACCCCACATATGCTGTCTAGGGTTAATAAAATATTACCTGAAAAGCATCTAGTTGCTTTGAACAGTAGCTAGCTTTTAACCAGTTAATTCCACAAAGAATTATTTGCACATCTGTTAGGTGAATCTTAGGCCGATATTCATTCGGTTTTTATATCTAAGATCATCTCAAGTACAATCTTAAGATATCATAAACCAATCACATATATTATCAATATTTCCAAATGTATTTTGATTTATTGCACTTCACTAAAGTTGAAGGTCGAACTTTCCCCAACTTAATATATATACAATATATATATATATATATATTAAAAAGGTGTGTATATATATATATATATATACCTTTTTACTTAATTCAATTTAGAAAATTTGCAAATTTGAAGTATTTTTCAATCGATATCGAGTTATTTCCTACGTAGCGCTCGGTCAAAGGAAGTAAGACAGCGTTCTCTTTTGCACGAGCAAAGCTACGAGCAAACCTTTCTATGAGAGGTATTCTCTTATTTCAGAGCGCCATTCCCTCTCATCCCCTCAACTTCGCTGGGCTTTCATCTTTCTGTAACGACGTTAACGCAATCAACGAAGAGTTCGCGGGCATACCCCAGGTTTCGGCGAAAATAGACGAGCTGCCACCGGGCGCGGAGGTGAAGAACAGGTACGCAAATGTGATACCGCTTCCGGAGACGAGGGTACCGTTGCAGAGGCTGAACAATGACGCCTTGACCGAGTACATCAACGCTAGTTACGTGCGGGTAAGTGAAACATTTTGTTTGAGCTGATTTTCGCGGGCGTGTATGTCCCTCGAATTATTATACGTATCGCGTTGTCCACAAGGGACATGTCTTTGTCGCTGCACGCGCGTTATTGCTGTTAAAGGCGTTTACGACGTGAGAAACATAAAACCTTAAACCCGAGCTCGAATTCGAGCATAATTTACACCTAGGTTCCTGAATTACGGGTTCACATTTCCGCGTAATGTGAATTAATTAATTTGCAAATCAATAGCGAGCAACACGTCGAGTGAAAAATAAATCCGATCTACCTATACTCCGTTTTACTTTTATGTGGACCATGGGAGAATTGCATAATTATCTATCTATGTCATTAGGATAATAAGTGTTTATATGCGAGATCAGATTACGTCAGCCACGTCATCACAGTGAATGCTAAAGTGTTAAAGAGTAGCAAAGCGTTTTTGCGGTTGTGGGAAAGGAATATTACGTAACACGCATCGCCACGGGAAAGTGAGTGCATTGTATCGCGCAAGCTGGGAACTCAGATGCGGAAGCGTTAAGAATTGTTTACGGAATATAACTAGTTCATTTTCTGTAGCCTCAAAAGCTTCACAAAACGGAGTCAAAGAGGTCTAATCATCTCGCGTGCACAAGGTTACGAGAATACATTTGTCCTGAAATATATACGTACGCTTCTCGTACATTTTAAAGGATTAGAAATCCCTGAAAAGCAGACGAGCTTCGCAATTTCATAAAGAGATTAAAGAAATTAAAATGATGATTTTTTATACATTCCCTCTCTAAAATATATGATGAAATATATTGTACATAGGATGACCAACCATCCCGAATTTTTCGGAACATTCCGATTTTCAGCTTTCATTAAAAGCATCCCAAAAGAACCGTAGACGGGACGTTATTTACCCCGATTTTTCATATAACAAAATAAATAATATAAAATATAATAATAGATCGCATTAAAATTCAGGTCCGTTGAATTGAAAACATAATACTCAGCCAATCTGCAGTGATGGTGGAAAGGCTTTTCTTTGGTAGAAATAAAGCGCGGACCATACGCATATATATAAGCAAGAGAACCGCATGTATGTACTGTTTTTTCTGCGCGATAATGATTATTTATATTAGAAAATATAAGAAAATTGACAAATGATCAAATGAATCACAACAGTCCTCTTCAAGAAACAGTATAATAAGTTTCATTATAACAAAATATCATAAACGTAATTGCGTTATAGTTATCTCACAATTCAAAAAATTGAATTTTTTTCCTCTCTCCTAAAAAATGTGAATTTTTTAGTTGTGACAGTATTCCTCTCGGGATGCGTTAATATTACAAGGTATTTTTTAATCTGATGTACCAATAAAAATGTCCCGATTATTTTAAATTGATATCCCGAAATTGGCTGATCGAGAATTGGTCTAAAAAGATACTAATAATACAATAATTCACATAGAAAGTTTTTTCGCAGCGCACGCTTTGGGCGATCTATGATATATATAATTTCTAGACATAATTCTATTTCAATTCCATCTCCAGTTATAAATCATCTAAAGAAGTTTAAATATTGATACGATTAAGTTTAAGGATAGCTTTCAATAATGTTGTCTTAAAATAAAAAAGGTAAAAAATGTTTTGAATCACATAAAGGTGTTAGAAAATCGCCTTTCTAAAATTCTTTCAGTTTACCTTTCACCAATATATATTTCTTTAGTTCGAGAGTACAATGTTTTATTTTAACTGTATAACTTTATTGAGATAGTCACTGATTTTTGAACTATCTCGCATTAATATTAATTAAATTCATCTTACAATTAGTAAAACGCACCGCAATTGTTTAGTTCACGAAATAATTTCGATAGCGGCAATCTGCAATAAAAGTAATACTCGAAGAAAAACCTGCGCACACGCGTAATCTCCTTCATTGCATAAATCGCAGGAGGATGTCGCGAATGTGTTATGTGTGCACGGTGCCGTAACGATTTACGCGACGAACAATTTTATCCAATAAAGTCAAGATGCGCGACGACTGAGCAATTTTCAATTTATTGCTTGGGAAATTTTTCTATAATTTATTGTCCTACAATATATTTTCGTACAAGAAACAAAAGGCCAGAGGAAAAAGTGTAGAAACACGCAAGAGAATCGTGCTTCTTTTTCTTCTCCCAAGTATCATCTCCTGCGGCGCCCGGCAGCAATCCCCATTTATCTCGTATCCGTTAAGACGCGCTTCCGTGTGGGATTCGACGTGGCAACGGACCAGATTTCTATATTAGGAACGAATCGATCGATGAATAAGCGTACCCGAGCATATCGCTTCCGCCTTTGGATTGCTTCATATCGCGGATACAATCGAGCCGGCATTCGTATACGCTTCCACCTTGTATATACACCACCGTATACAACGTGTATAGCGTACATCTTGCAATTACGGAGCGTGCAGGCATTAATGCGCGCCGAATGTGGTCGATGGAACGCAGCCTGACGTGTAATTAATTTCGCTCCACTGTCGATAAAGTCGCGTAATACTCCGGAAACACAATTGCACGTCTGAATAGAGCGTGATTGGTCGCGCACGACAATTATCTATAAAAAAAATTCTGCCGTTCTTAAAAATATAATATCATTAACTAAGATTGCTTTATGTGAACGTCCCGTAATGTTAGATTAATCGTAGCCAATGAACGAGTGAGTTTTAATTTAAAATGCTCAAATAAAAGATGCGAGATAAATTACATTTCTTTGATATCTACAGACACGTTAGGTTGAAGTTTCCGGTAAAGTAAAGAAAAGTAATTTCGTGTTTTAATTGATAATTTTATGAGTAACGTGTTATATATTAGGTTCCCAGTCAAAATGTCTCTCCTAAATAAATGATCTCATATTAATATTAACATTAGTGATTAAATATTAGTAATTATAAATTGAAGAGAAAAATAAAGCAGTTAATTCCTCATTTTCTTATTTTTAGACACAACGTATTGAAACTCGATAAAGAAGAAAAAGATGTTTAGTTTTACTGTTAGAAGATATCTAGAAATAATTACAGATACTCTTGGATGTGATTTAAAAACGCACGTCTTTTTCTCAGGGGCCTAAGAACGCCACAAAGTACTATATCGCGTGCCAAGCGCCAATCGAGTCGACCGTTACCGACTTTTGGCGAATGATCTGGGAGCAACAGTGCAAGGTGATTATCATGCTGACCGATCTCGTCGAGAACGAAGTGGAGAAGTGTACAGAATACATTCCACCTTCGGAGGTAACGGACTGTCATCGGCTTTACGGTGACTTCCAAGTCACCCTGAAAAAGCGGGAAGCCAAGGAGAAATACGCTATCTCTACACTTCATCTGAAGGTAAAGAACATTCCTAGTTACGAACCACTTGGTGATAAACCTCTTTGGAATCTAATCACTAACGTGTATTATTTTATGAACTCAATTATTAATTATATTTTCTCAATATTATTATTAAATTTTCTTCGCTTCAGTTTAATTATAATTAAATATCGAATACAAAGTAAATAATGTTCTTAATGAAATTCAAAGTATAATATACCGCAAGAGAGATCTCTGTGAAAATGATTCAATTATAACTCCAGCGGTAGCTGTATAGCAGTTCAAATATTCAAAGATAATCTTTTCAAGCGGCAGCAATTAATTAAATATGTTTTGCAGAACCTGGAGAACAATACGTTCCGAGAGGTATTCCACATCTGGTACCTATGGCCGGTGAGTGGCGTCCAATCAGACGGTACAGGCCTAATAGCGGTGCTCCTCGAGGCGAGAGCACTCCAGCGAGGTGGCCCTGGGCCCATCGTGGTCCATTGTAGTCCTGGCACAGGCCGCACTGGCACGTTAATAGCCCTCGACCTAGGAATTAGACAATATGAAATTACGAGGACCGTGGATGTGCCGAGGGTCGTTTACACCATCAGGAGAGACCGGGCTGGCGCAGTTCAGACCAAGGAGCAATATGCTTTCATATACAAGGTGATGCTCGATGCTATCAATCGCTACACGAGGACACGTGTCTTGCTAAAATAGAATGCGCGTATTCCTCAAACCTAATTTAACCACACGAATTTAATAATTTGTTTGATAGCCTATTTTTTTTAAGTATAAAAAGTAAAATTTATAAGAAATAAAATTATAGAGTTTTTATCAAATTTAGATAGAATATATATAACACCGTTTTAAAGTTGTCACCGTAGTCTAAAATAAAACTTTCTGTTTTACAGGCACTAAACTTGTACGCGACAAAACTCGCCGGCGGCGTATTAGAGTCAACGTGAAGCAGAAGTTCTGCGAAGATCTGCAAAAATGGACGTCAATTGACGAGGGTCGGTTGTTTGGTTAGCGAATAGTGTGTGCATGCGAAAATGAAAGGATCTTTATCCAAAAAAGGTTTTCGCACGGACAGATAGCTGTGCAGGTTGCTGGCTGAAGAAAATCAACTACGAAGATGCCAAATGTCGTCTGATTTAAGGACAGAGGTATTCTAATATTACTCTTTAGAAAAAGAAAACACAGAACTTTGTCGAAGTTATAGACAAAATGGTGATCACGAAATAAATACAAAACAGGGTGTATGTGTATTTTGTTAGAACGCTGAATGTTACGTAATGATACGTCGATCGGATTGTGAAGATTGTTGGAAGAATTAAACGTTATATATGCCTAAGGTAGAGCGTGAAATTAATTTGTGATATGTGAACTCTTAGATTACTTGTAAGTTTACTGATATTGACACAATTCATTTCGTTGCTGATTTGTGATTGGCGCAGAATTTTAAGGATTCTCAAGAATTTCTCTTATTAAAAAAGAAAATAAGTTTTCGCTACTTTTCATAAGTAGACCAACGTCGGATAATTTAGATATATTTAAATTGTATTTGCATACGTATACTATTTTTTTAATTAGAATTTGTTTGCATAACAAGAATAAAATATATAAATAAAATAAAAATTACTTTAAAAAATTAATTAAAATCTAATTTTACGATTATTTAATCGATGTTTAAAGAGAGAAATCTTTTTTCAAATTCCCTAAACAAAGGTATTATTTTTGGGCATCCCTAAGATTATAATAAGATATTATGTTGATATTATTCGCGTGCCTGCGCGCTCGGTGTGACTCGCAATGTATATGTGGAATATCGAAGACCAAAACTGGAGGAGAGACGAGTTTGGTTGGAATTTTTATATTGAGATTAATAAATTTTCTTATTTTTAAATAATTTTATATGAATGTGATGCGTTTAAGTCGTCTTCAAAAAATTTGGGAATATTTTTAAGTAATTTGGGAATTATTTAAAATAACATCCCAAATTATTGATTAACGTCGTTTTAAAGAAGTTTTAAACTCCTGTTTAAAAATAAACTTTTAAGGCAAATTTTATGAAAATTTTGTAAAGAATATAATTGGATATTGTGTATAGTAGTTTGAGATTTAACGTATACATTTGTTTATAAACTTCCAAATTTCTATTACTTAATATTTTTAACGTTAAAAGTTTTATTCTATAATAAAACGCACACCCTGTTTTAAAAGACGCTTCTTGATAGCAAATGCAATTTGAAGATCTCAACTCATTTGAAGAAAAAAAAGAACTTTTTTTATCTGCATGTGTCGCTACTGTTCATATAAAAAAATGATGACATTTTAGGAAACAAAGTTTGAATTTTACTCTTGTCGTCGAAAAAATAGAAATTTTTAATATTTTGATTTGAATCAGGTAAAGACGATAAAGAGATATTTTTCAAACGTGCATGCAAAAATAAAAATAAAAATTGATTAGTACAGAGTTGTGTATTAAATATCATGTATATCTTCGTAATTGTAAAAGGTGTATCTTATAAAATAATTATCTTATATGATAATTATATAATAATTATCATTGGTAACGCAACAGTTACTTTTGTAATAATACCCAGGCAGAATGATTTCTGATTTTTTTCTCAAATCAGATATTTTATTGTTGTTATTGTTATTATTGTTGTTATCATTGTACAGAATATATCTCAATTCCGTGGCACGTCGCTCTCTATAATTGTAAATATGTAGCATGTGAACGATTATTCCGACAATTGCGTTGATTAATCGACTTGAGAGATTTTATTTATACATAGGAACTGTTAATCATCGATTTCTAGGCCGAGAAATACCATGCGTTCTTTTCCTGGCGAGCCTAACTGTACGGACTTGAAGCAAATGTCCGTCCATAAGTGCAATGTACCAAGTGTATTTAAAGATTAGTATAGTTATGTTAGTTATTACTAAGGAAGTTTAGTCTGGATTATAATCCCTAGTAATAATTAGGACGAGACATGACGGAATCGACTTTAATTTTTCGAATGCAAGTGAATTATTAAGCGATTAATTGACAATCCAGTGAATTTTATTTACCTGAGTTTATTGGAAATTAATTTTAATTGTTCGACTCTTCGGTGATGCTAAAGGATGTTTTACGTAGGCCACAATTTTAATTTGGACATTTAATTTAATAAATGAGTGTTTTGATGTCATTCGTGTTCATGGTCAATTGCTGTGTTCTCAAAAAGAAGCATGAAAATATCTTTTAATATTACAATATAAAAACATCACAGTTAATTTCTAACGTGATCAAGTGTGTAGTAAAACTCATAAGTCAGATTTATAGAGAGAGATACATTTTTACGTCTTTCAAATATTACATATACAAATGACGAATTGTATGAATAATATAATTGTATTATCTATTATTATATGAATAATGATACCGCGATATTGCTAATTAGTTTATGACGGCCGTGTCTGCGATTGTGTATTGTGATTTATAACTGCAATTATCGACTGATGTGAGAATAAAAGTAATAGTTATGTAAAAATGCCCGATAACGTTGCAATATTGATGAATTATGGAAATATGAAAATTAATAGGCTAGCATCACGTTGTATCTAGAGTCAAAGGACATAACAGGATTTACAAGTGATATTTATCTAACAGCAAATCCTTTTAAGGATATATACATATCTTGGACCACGATATGATAGATAATATTGCGATAATATTACGAAAACTATCGGAATTTTATGTATACAATATTTATCGGTATATACCAAGCCAAGTCGAGGATGTAAGCTTACAATCATAAGCTTATATTTTCAAATCATAAACTTATGTTTCCAAATATACAAATTATATTCAATCAATAAGTTTATTATTAAATAATAAAATGTCTGAATAAATAATGTTATATTGTAATTATACATATATGCATGCTCCAGACGTGATTGTAAGATATGAAATAGACGCAGTGTATATAATCATCTAATTGTAAGTTTTATCTACAAAAATAGAGTTCATGTTATTATGGGAAAACCAGATTTTTTGCACTTTATACTATACAAAGTATTACTTTATTACTAAAAAACATGAAATAGAGGCAGTATATAATTACATTTTATCTATAAAACTTTATCGCGGGAAAACCCAGACTTCCTACGTACCTTATATTATTTAAAATATTATTTTATTATATTTCTGAAAAATATTGACAATTGTGCAGATTAAAACAAAAATCATCTTATTGTGTTTTACTAACGTTTAAATTTAGACACTTCGTACGTGCGACTAAAATTTGGTAACATAATATTTATAATTGTTATTGGATCGATTATTCTATTAAGTATTTATTATTATCCTACTTGGTAACTATATACAGTAAAATATTTTTAACTCAATAATCTTACTGCAAATTTCTTTTTGTGAATGTATGACGTATATTTAAAAAAGCACGGAAAGGTTCTAATGCACATCATTTTGACTTTTCTGTTCTTCTTGGAAAAAGTGACGCTAAAATTTACGTTTGCGGTCTTTTGAATTGCGATCAAGTTGCAGTCTATATATATAGGTGCAGTACGTCGTATTTTTAATATGTCGTGATTTGAGTCAGGGGGATGTAGAATTGCGCATTAATAATATTCTAGAAATACGACGTGGTGCGCAAACGTTTGCAAAAAGTATTTTTTCGCAATTGTGTAAGTCAGTTCATACAGATTAGGTTTCACCTACTTTATCCTTATGGTAAACATTGGTATGTGCCTGAACCACGTGTAGCTCCATCGATCGATTACGACTCTTTCTTCGCAACGGGCATGACCCCATTCGGTGTACTTCTTATATGACGTATTCCGTCGGAAGCTTCCACGCCTTTTTTTTTAAGACGACGGAATAAGTAGTCGCGAATACGGCACGTGTAAGAGATACCGAGTACCTACAGGTATCTCACGAATGTCATAACGGATTGAAACCGATTGGACGTTAATTGTCACAATAAAAGTTGATTAGAAAATTTTCTTATCTTGTTTATATCATGTAGATCCAATTGATTTCTTTTAAAACATTGTTAGAGAAAATTAAATTATTATAAACTAAATTTTTTTATTAAAAGTTATTTTTGAAACATTTTTGTATAAAAGAGCATAAAGTATTTTAAATAAAGATTTATAAATTTGAGGAAATCTTCTGTAGTCCTTTTAAGAATTATTTTATGATTCTTTTATTCAAAAAAATATATAATAAAATTATTGCAAAAATTTTTTTATAATAATTATTCAATTATTATAGCAAAGGAAGACAAGAATGCAAAAAGGAACAACTGACCAAAAATACGACTACATACATATTAGATACGGAAAATTATTATTATTACCATCATAGTTGCGACAGTTTAGATTAATTTTAATTCTTCTTTTTTATGTAATCATTATACTAAATAGCGCATTTAGTCATTATCCTTGGAGCTGCGTTTTATACAAGTGAGGACAAGCGCTTCGGAATCCCAAACCTTGTGGCATTCCAGATGGTCTACCAGATCGGCTGGATTCGACTGGCTTTAACTGGATCGTGGCTGTTGGATCTCGAGATGTCCGGGCTTGTTCGCGCCTATGCCAGTTGCGCATATTCAAGAAATAATTGTATTTGCAGAGAACAGAGGCGGAGAGACGTGACGGGGTTTCTGTCGAAGAGGTGATGGTTTTGTTTTCAGAAAAAAGTAAGTTTTGCGGGTAGAAAAACGGATCGAAAATTGAAATACAAAACAATTGTTTGACTACTGACTAGCTGTCTATTGTGTCGATTGATAAACTACTTTTGCAAAATAGTATCGTTTGTGTTACCAGCAATTTAAAACAAAAGAATTTCGAATGGTCTTAGTACTTATTTTCTTTGAGAAAATAGTTGAATCTTTTTATTTTGTACATCCTTTTCAAGTCACTGAAGTCACTATCTAATATTACTAATGCAATAAAACAAATACAACAACGTTTCATAAAACAAAAAAGAGTTTACAATTTGATGATGATAAAGTTTTAAACCTGACAAAATTGATAATACAAATATAATCTTTAAATGATCCAAGAATACGTTTGGATATAATCTTGGATCTTCGGATAATTAAGTATAATGTGATTTTAATTAGGATTATTTCGATCCCATATGAGACATTGAAAACATATTCCCACAAGAGACATTGAAATCATATTGTGTTAGATTCTTATATCTTAGATATAAGAATCTAACGCAATCTTTCGAGCAGAGAGGGTGTATCCAATATAATAAGCTTTGTCCAGTGTTTCAGACAATTCTTCTTAAAAAAGATTTAAAAAATAATACATAAAGAAAGCATTTAAACTTGTGTGCACAAGTTTACGTATAAAAGTCTACAAAAATTAATATAACTTAAAAAAAAATGCTTTCGAAGTAGGAACTATTTAAGGCAGATATGACGACAGGCCACGACGATGGATACTCATTGTCTTCGTGGAGACACCAATTACAGGCAGAAGTTCGTGGAATCGATCGCAATATCCATCCACCACGATTGAGAGCTAAGCAGGGGCGGAATGGCACTTGGCCTCATTGAAAAGATTATCCCCTTTGCTATTTAATCGCAGATGTACCATCGATTTTCCACACGAGCCTATGCCTCGAGCGCGTGTACTTGAAGCTATCTTATAGCCGCCTACGGATTTCCTACGGGATTATAATAATTTAAGTATCTCGCACGTGTTCGAGACCGACGATGACAAACAGTAGGTGAATCTAATTTTCGTTCAATTATGTGCAGAATTCAGGTGAATAATATCTAGACAGATTGAATAATTGCAGCGGTTTATTTGAAAGCTCCTGAGTCTTCTGTATCGTCATCATGCAAAATCAGTTGTGTAATAATAATCACTGTGCACATCATAATCTGCGCGAAAGATCTCGTGTTGTAGATTTCTTCTACACAAATCCAGCCAAGTAGAATTCTAATTATCGGTACGTGATTTTGCAAGTTTAACAAATTGAGTTGCTCGCAGACCTCGATCTTATCTCGAAATCCATGAAACGGTTCATTGATGAACGGACTCGGCGGGCTTTCGAAGTAAAGGCTGATATTTGCGGTAAATAAATAGACGGACGTTGAAAGCCCGTAGCGGCCAAGTTTGACAGGACGTCGGTACACTCGAGTGTACACCCGGGCAATCCGCCAGTATCATACTAGCCGTGATAATGAAGTAACATGTTGAAATTGACAAAGAGTCCTATATTGACGTCATAAAAATTAGGCGATTGACATACATTCTGATTTGTCAGATCAAACAATGCCTTTGCCATATCTCTGCGAATAAATTCTTTTTATGAATTAGAAAAAGACGAATCATAATCTTCGCCTCTTTCTTTGTGTAGAAAATCCACAAATAAACCTTTCAGTATTCTTATCATTTATATTAGTCATCAAATATTGACTGAGATAGGATATATGAGTAAACTAGGGAACAAAAATTTGTACAAAAATATGTCTTTTTTTTACCAATTCCTTGTGTATTCTTACGTCGAGGCGATATATTTGCGAAGTTACTTGAAAAATGCAGCAAGCGAGCTGTCAATAGATGTTAATAGGAGCCATTATCTTGACGTGGCGTATACCTTTTAGTTAACAAGTTGTAACCTCGAGAGACGCATGAAGTTCAAAGAAATACCAACCGACGCCGTTTGAAGACAATCATACATGTCGCGCTTGTATGGTCGATGATTAGCATTTAATGAGAGCGAACGAAGAATGTATAGTCTCATTCATTCAATTCAGTACAATTTATTGCGTTAAACAACGGATTATTAATGAATATAAGTTGAATCAAATATACAGCGGCAAAACAATCATTATTTAATCAAAATTGATTAATTTTTTTATATAGATGTGATATAGATTTTAAATTTTATTTTATAATTATCGCGTTATAACTTCAAAGCGCAGGAAGCTTAAAAGATTAATATTAGAAGTCATTTCTATATTACTGCAAATAAAAAATGCATTTAAGACTGTGTCACTAAATTAAGATATTAAATTAATCTAACTCCACTTCGATATAACCCTAATGAATAAATTTCATATACTTTCTCAGAAATTTTGTAAGAATTGAAACTTACGAAAAATCCTGAAAAAATATATGAAATTTCTCAGATGCTTTCAGAAATAATTGGATGAAGATTTTTGGAATATTTCAGTATCCATATATATATGAAAATTTCTGATAAATTACACAGATTTTCTCATATTTATTCAGATTTCTACAAAGATGTGTTGACGGAAAAAATCTGAAATATTTTATTATTTTGGCTGACTTTTCTGAAAAACTAATTTGTATAAAACATCTGAAGAATTCTGAGCATTCTGAGAAAGTCTGAAAATTTTTATAGAAATTCTGATTAATAATATAAAAAATTCCGAGACATTTTTCCACCAGGGAACAGAGCTGAAGGTGTTAAGTTATAGATATCGAGAATGTATTCTGTCGAGCAAAGAATGAAATTGCGTGTATATTCTTATTTTTTAACGTATATTCCAAACAGCATCGCAGAAGATGCCTTACTGGTTTTGGTACAATATGTTTTATCTGGCAACGTTGTATGGACATAAGTACTTATCATCAGTGTACACACACGAGAAGCGTCACCATCTGGCAGGCCGTGAAGGAAGGAACTGACCTAATGAATTCCGCCTGCTTTATTTAGAATCCCCTCGAAAACGCATAAAATGTGTACCGTATATCTCGGCGGCCATGTGTACGCCGCAAAACGGACGTAAACTTGAAGAGGCTTGCGAACGTTTATTCGCATTTCCTGTCCCAATTCCAATCGGGTCGGATAGTATACTTCTCTTGCTTCCAAATTGTTGATGAAAGTTAGTTTGCGATATCCACGATAAATACATAATTCATAACCCACGATTTTCGTATGAATTGGTATGCATAATATAGAAACAATTTGCTTTTTTTAAGTGGGTTTTCCCAGCAGCAAAAATAATTTATCTATATAAAAACGATTATTTTCATCCACAAAATTGTGCTTTTTTAAAATAAAAATTTTATTTAGATTTTTTTAACTCCATATAAATCATCGATTACGAGTTATTGCATAATATTGTAATAAAAAAGTATTGACTTTTATATTTAGCAAATGTATTTTATGTAATTTCATAGTTGATTCAGCAAAATTTTAATTTTTTGATACATATCAGCATTATTTTTATTGTTTCGTACTTCTGTTGCAGTACAAGGACTAATTTTTAGGAAAAATTGTTAATAAGAAGTAAGTAACATTTACGTATAAAATAATGAATCTTAGAATTGCATTTGTTACTGGATTACAATTTCATTATCACACGAGAACAATCTTTAACACATATAAAAGTCAAATAAAAATTCCAGGGGAACGACGTAATGTGTTATGAGTTAATTGTTACACATGTGACATAATGTTAAAGCGCATGAGCTATTCGTGTTATAGCAAGATTCTATGCAACGTTAACATACAAAAGAAGTAACGATGCAAAAGATAAGAATTCATTAAATTATCAACTTCCTTCGAATCATGATATGTAGATAATTTTTTCTCGTTGTGATTTTGTTCTATTGTTTCATTCCACGCAATACCGTGATTTATTTTTTATTATTTGTGCAATAAATATTATAATAATTTACTAATGTAAAGTCTTATATCCGTTTCTACTAATGCAGATTAAATTTGATCTTGGTTTAATTCACCTTTTATCTGTCTCTAATTTTAAGAACTAGAAAAAGATAAAAAGTAAGTTAAATCGCGATTAAAATGAATCTACATTGATAGAAATGGACATTATTGGCTGCAAAATTTTTTAATTGTTTTAGAAAATGAATATTTTCTTCAATTGCGCCTTTACCTGTTCTCTCTCGCATTCAGTTTACGGCGTACCGATTTAATAATCATTACGGTAATTGCAAATAGGCAATTTCGAAGGCGACGCAGTTACGCAATTACGGTATGTAGTGCATGAGAGACGTGATCGATAAATGTAGGGCTTCATTCGATCATATACCTTTTTGACATGTATCAAGCTCATTCTGACATGCATATTCCAAATTGAATGATAAAATAGACTAACTCATAACTGTTAATTTTAATTATTTTGGATTTTACGCAATAAACAAAATATAAGTACTTGTGTGTTTCTTTTATTTTTTCGGCTTTAAACACAATCACAAAAAAAAGTTAATATATTAATTCTAAAATCTTTCTAAAACAAGTACTGGTACCCTTTAGTTTAAGTGTATATAATTAACAATGTTGTTTTATTACATGTATAGGTAACAAATCTTTTAATAAATCGATATTCAAGATATTTTATTACATTTCCAACTGTTCTCTGTCTCAATGTCAACTACAAAGAAATAAAAACTGCTTTTTCTCATAATTTTAGCTAAGGAGCTCTGCAATCTGCTGTAAAATGTTTTCTCATATAAATCATGATTGTCACGCGATAAAATAAAGTAATCAAAAAATCATTGAGCGACGTATGCATGTGATTTCGCAATTTGGTCGTTAATTTGGATTTCCGCGCAAGTCTGGTACCACGCGAGCTATAACTAGCCTTCCTGGTAGATTACGTGCTCACACAGAACACTTATACTGTTGATTTTTACACTTTCACACGCGGCACTCTGCACGGTTCTTCCCCCGCAATAAGGATATGCGACCGATTATATGACGTTAAAAGACCTAAAAAGTTTTAAAAAGTTGTAAATTTCTTATAATTTAATCTAATATTTTGCGCAATAATTGTGTTTAATTCACAAAATCAACTGAAAATTTTAAAACAATTCAAATATTGACCTTTAAATTAGTTTTGTCGGTACTAGATCACGTTGAAATTTTTAGTTATAACCAATTGATATAAATCAGTTCATTATAAGTAAAGAACAGTAATGTTTCCTTTTGGCAAAGTTTGTCTCTACATTTTTGGCGAGAAGGATTTCGACGGATAACGATAGATAAATCAGTCGCATAATTTTTTATTTATATATATCAAGTCCTAATATATTCTCGCATATATTCGCTTATGATATATATATATATATATATATAAATAATCTAAAATAAATCTGAGAAGCAGCATTACGTACAAATAGCTTCAGAAAATATGGCATATGTATATAACAAGGTTCCCGAGTGACAAAATTTCATCGAATGGTCGGGGTGATGAACCATTCTGCGATGAATCATCGTGGTATCTTTTGCCAAACATAAACTGGATTCCACGCGATCACACAACAGTCATGCCAGTTTTGGAGCAGTTGATTTTTGCAGCGGCACGGTATAGTGAATCACATATGCCTGTGAGATGATATATTACTTCGATTTATTCGCCACCAAAATTTGTATCGTGCCAGTTATGCGCGGAATTTCAAGTATTGCCAGTTTGTCAAACTTCCCGTTCCTTTTCGACGAAGTCGACCCCTAGTAACTCAACCTCTTGCACGTGCAACAATTTCAAAGCCACATTATTTAAATATGCGATTCTTTAAAATTCGCATTAAATTTTTTTTTGATATTTTAGAATATTCCAGATATTTTTGAAAAGATTGATTCCTATTTCTAATTTTAAATATTCATGTACTTTTCGTTTAACAAAAAGATGATAAATTATTAAAAAGTTTCTATTTTCAGAAAAGCTATTTTAATCAATATATTAATTTAAGTTATTTTAAATAATAATTAAAAATGATATTTTTTTCTTAACAGATATCAATATTATTAAATTATTATTAAATTATTATTAAATTAAATATCAATATTATTAAATCAATATTATTAATATTAAAAATTTATAAAGTAAAATGTAATCATGTACAAACGATACTCTCTTTGATATTAAATTTCTATATAAAGAACCTTCATGTTTTTAAAATGTCATATATATTTTTTATATTATTTTATTATTAGTATTAAATATAAGATTTTGATAAATTTTCTTTATTAAGATTGTTGTAATAATTTTCTTGTAATAGATATAGCATATTATATATTTTTTAACGAGTATTTCAACGAGTTTTGTTAAATTCATAAGTTTTAACTCGTTTTGTTGAAATTGCAAACGAAAATTATTCATTGCTACACTGTACTTCGAGTATAGTATAAAAATAAAATGCACATATGCAACGTGTGCGCAAATGCGCTCTGAATAATATCTGATACTCCCACAAAACGCGGAAGTTATGTATAATGCAACTGCGACACCAGGATCAATTATATGCAATTAAAGTGTATGAGAAATAATATAACGATTTTCTACTGACTGTTACATTATTCTCCATAAAGATTGATATCTAGAATATAAATAAGATTAAGCTTAGCCGAGCTAAGATAAAAGAATTTACCAGCTATCCGCGTATAATTGCCGTAGTTTTAACTAGTAACATACTTGCCTATATCAGTTTAATCCGGTAAAGTATTTGAGCACGCGTTATATAGTACCTGACGCAAGACGGATATATAGTATACATGATAACCAAACGACACACAGAGAACATGGCTAACTATCGAAATTCCGCTGATGTAATTATATCAACGTCAAATGTATGAACACGGAAACATTAAAGCCTTTTGCACAATGCCAGGCAACAGGCAATAGGAACAGGGAATAGAAATAAGAAATCATGTATAAATGCAGAATAAACAGTGACACAGGCAATAGACACAGAGTTTCCGTCACGTTGGAAATTCTGTGCCTATTGATGCCTGTTGCCAACCAATCATAGCATTCGAATTTTTTAGGTTGTAATTAACGATTTTTTGGTTATTTCCTGTTCCTATTGCCTGTTGTCTGGCATTGTGCAAGGGGCTTAAGCCTGACTATTCTTCTTTTTGGCTTGAGTTTACATCAAATTGACATATGTCAAGTTCGAAGAGATGATTTCATCAGGCAATTAAAACGTCAGAGAATAAATGCTCTAGCTAGCTAAGTCATCAAAATTAAATCGTAAAAAGTAGCAAATTGCGAAAGATTTAAAATTTTTGTTAAAATTTTGTTCAAGCACTCATTTTTGCATTCTAATATCGTTTTCAGAAAAATGCGATATTTTCGAATTCATGAAAAGGATAAGTAAGCGAATGAGGAGGATGAGGATTTTTATTTTAACCTTATTTTTTCGGCAAATTTGCACTTTTGCAGAAACAGTGATTATATATTGACAGATAATATAATTATAATATTCTCTCTCTTGATTACACAGGCACACAAAAAAAATGTGCGGAGCCAAAAAAGCGACCTATATAGCATTGTCGAGCATAGTCGAAATCCAAATTTTTGGAATTTTCTGCTTACCAGTTTTTTTTTATTTGACCTTGAATTTTGGGTTTAGGTTGAATTCTTCCAAGTTGGCTACTAAACTCGTTTTTTTGAGCTGTAAAGTGGATTTTGTTATAGCTTTTATGTTAAAAAAGATTTTCCCGAGTTTCGGTCGCGAAAAAAATTTTTTCGCAAAAGTTATTAACAATAAAAGTATAATGTTACAACACGATCAACATTTTTCTCGTAAACGGCTAAACGGATTTTAACAATTCTGACGTCAATTTTTTTCATTTATAAACGTACATTCTAGAAATATGCTTTTGGATATACAAACATCGAGTTTGTTTATAAAAATATTAAAAATATTAATTGTTTATAAACAAATTAAAATTTGTTTACCTAAAAAAATTTTTTTACTGCACGTCGTTCTACATTTTTCCTGGAGAGAAATGCTAAAAGAAATACTATGTAATTCCTATCATCACACCTCACATAAATTTTTCAGTGTGACGCGAGCACTCAGAACATGTGCGTCAGTCTTTTCAAAAGGATAGTTATTTTCCTCTCGAAACACTAATTTGGAAGTAGATACACATGTATATTGAATTATATAGCTTTTATATATATGAATATAAAAGCTATATAATTCAATATACATGTGTATCGTCTACTTGTACAAATTATACAACATGTATTAGAATACAATTTTATTTATACACTTCTATTAAAATAAACAAGGATTAATTAAAACTGTTACTAAATGATTCTGCGAAAATTCAATAAATGTATAAAAGATGTTACTGCATGCATTTTTCCGTTTCTTTACTAGTTTCTATAATTAACTAGTGACTCAAATGGTATGCGTCGTGCGAGTTTAACTTTGAAATTATAACGTACTTTTCCTGATAAACGAAATTTGCACATACAGTTACAATTGTCATCGTCACACACACACACAATTATTTCTATAAAAGAATTTTTAAACTAGCCTTTTTTTTGTACATCAAAACTCTTAAATTATAAATATTGCATTGTGTGTGCGTTTATATAATTAAATTTTTACTTTTTAAATAATTAAAACAAAAAAATTTATGCTTTTTTGCTATGTACATATATAATTTTTGCTATAATTTATGTAAAATCTTATATAATTGCACCTGTGCAGCTGTGATTTGTTATTACCATATTTTGACTCTTTTACAATTACGTATTGACAGCCGTCACATTCTACATTGTTTATATAAGACATACCTGTCATGTCAGCGAAAGATCTTCTTTCGACAAGATTTCTGATTACACATATGTAACTAATCCTCTCTTACTCACGCGAAAAAGTTTGTTATAAAATTCTTTATTTCTTTTAGAATGCGAAAGTTACTAACTAGACTATAAAGAAATCAATTTATTTTAAAAAATATATAATTATATAATTATAATAATGAATTATGTACCTTTTTAAGTATATTAGAAAATATTTATTCAATATCTTATAATATGCATGTAACACAGATGTAGCAAAAGATAATTTACATGAAAATTAGATAATAATTCTAATTAGTTGCTCTCGGATATTAACTTTAGCTTCCCATACTGGAGACACTGAAGGGCCTGTAACCCCAGGTAAAATTCTCTAGTTTGCTACTTCGAGAATTTACCTTTTTTTTACGAGCAAATATTTTCCAAACTACTGTCTTTTTCATATTTTCTTATTCATAGGCATATTCCTTGATGTCTGGCGTATCGATGGAAAAAAAGTGACTTAAAATCAGTTGATTTTTTCATATAGTTTTAGCTAAATATACGACGTGGGATAGCTTGTACCCCAGGGTGGGAAGCCCGTAAAAATTTGGAAGTGTGTGAAGGTAGGGTTAATATGTAGGGGAGACCGGGGCAAAGTCGTCACTACGTTTTCGGTGCCCATTTTTTAACAACAAAACAAATAATTTTAGTAAAATGTGGTATACCGTTGTAAAGAGTGAACCCTTGACTACAAAATTTATACGGATATTTTTGGTCTACGTCGCTTTGTTCAACTGATATACGAATGAAAACAACAAAGGTGCAAAAATTGAAATGTGCAAAATTGCCGGGGTCGGAGTCGTCACTCCATTCTCAGACTAAATTTTAAATGAAAATTCATAATTCCGATCATAAAAAATGATAGGATACGTTTTATTAATTATTTTTTAATAGAAAAAATGGAAACATTAATTAAAAACACGATGGCGGAAAATAATTACAAGAAAAGCGCACACACTTATGTGCCCTATGCTTATCGTCAGCTCTATTCTGTCATCTCTGAGCACACGCAGCACATATTATCCAAGTTCTCGCCGGAATCCGACCACTGCTGCTTCTTTGACTTTGATTTTCGCCGGAAGCCTCCATGATATGACTTGGTGACGACTTCGCCCCGGATACAAGTTTCAAATTTGGTCGCTTATAAAATATTAGAAATCAATGAAAAAATAAAAAAACTTCACTGGATTCGTGTTCAGCATACATTACTCTTTAGAATCACTTACTTTGAGATTCGGAGACACAATAATATTTAAGATATTACAAATTTACGCGCAAAATATTTTACTTTCAACGTGGGCACCATAAGCCGCGTTTACAGTATTAATGGCGAGTTCACACAACATACAGATTTCGAGATAATTGCAATAACGACTCCGCCCCGGTGACGACTTCGCCCCGGTCTCCCCTGTAGCTCCAGATTATACAAATTATGTTATTATTAACAAAATACTTTGACGAACAAAAAAATGTAAAAACTTTTTATTGTGTAAATTGCTTCTTTATGACGTTAAAGTTATCGCACGATATACGCAAAAGTCTGTGTTGGCATGTTAAGCTCGCGTCGTGTCGTTCCTCTTAAGGAAATCAGCATATTCATGCCAACTCGTTAAAAAGATGTTAAAAAAAGACGCATCCACCGCTTATATCATTCCAACGTCGTGCAGCAGTGGATTTGATTATCAGCCTGGCACACACCTGGCAGTAAACTGTTGTTAGCGTAACACAATGCCGTTAGCAATACAACTCGTGTTGTCTTAGGTATTTTTTATGTATTTAAAAGTCGTTGATACATAGACACATAACAATAAATAATGTATTTATTCGTCTTAAAACAATCTTCAATATTTTGAGTCTATTTAATTGCGTTACTTTTGAAACTAGTATCTGATATCTTTTAAATTAAAAACAGAGATTTTTATGAAGTAAAACATTTTGTATATAGAAAAGTATACGAATTAAAAATGGTTTGGCAGGGGTTGATTGATGGAAATTTTGTATCCATTTGCAATTTTTAAAAAATTGGAGCATCTCTTTCAATCTATTTTAAATAACAATAAAATCACTAATAGACACATATCTGACGTTAAATTCGTTTTCTTTTCATTCTACTGAATATTTTTATATTTTTTATTCTTGGAATATATAAATACATCTGCACTTTAGAAAAAGGAACAAAATAGATTGTTAGATATGGTTCAGAAAGACAAGCAATCCATTGTCTAACATTAGCTACGACATTTTTTGTTCAATGTACATGCAAATTCATAAATCATTGCTTCCTTGACGATAGATTAAGCGTGATAAACGAAGCGTGAAACCCCGCACATGTAGCAAAGTGTTTGCGATATCGTTTGCGAGCAAACGAGATAATCATTGATTTAACTACTTATCAATTATCGATTACTACTACTTGTTGAACAGAAAAATTGATATTAATCGTAGATAAGAAAATACCGATGTAATTGCTGTGGTAAGTTTCATCCTTTTTTAAAATAATATAGCACATCATACAACAATATTCGTAATTTGAATCAGTACGATGATAACTGCTTCTAAAATTTTTGATTGGTCACCTGCATTAAAGAATTTTTTGTATAATTTTTATATATTAAAAATACAAAGAAATACACGTATAAATGCATATACATCTACATATATTTTTAGAAAACTTTATCTTAATCAAAATTAAATTTTATAATAATGTGATATCACACATTCAACTTTTATCTTCAAGTTTTTGATCGGTTATTAACTGTTAACTCAATGAAAAAACAATTCTGGAATCGAGCAAATTATATCTATGAAGTTTGTCACTGTAATACGTACTATTAAAAAACTGTATTTATTATTAAAATAATTTTATACAAAACAAGAATATAGATAGAATATATTAAATATATTATATACGTACAATGCGTATACAAATATAATTTATCTATGTTACCGTAAAAAAATGATAAGAACAACATGAATAACAAAAATTATCTCGATAAGAAGTAATTACGATTGCTCAAATCGATAAGTGGCTTTTTCAGAAACACTGCACATTTTTTCGCCGATATATTTCTTCTTCGGAAGTTTGTAAATACGGTTTAGTTATTTAGTTTATACTTCGTCAGTAATAAAACATGACTGTAAAGTGTGACTGTAAAGTGTTCTTCAAAAGATTCCAGCGCAGAAAGACCAGTGTTGCATCACTTCGGCCAGCACCACTTGTTAGGAACAACAATAGCAAATAACAATAACTCGACGAGAAGAGCAGCCCAGATGATCTATTGACTATTCGCGGATCCTGCACTTCCTTCTAGTATATAAATTTTAAAGCAAGGGTGCCTTCAGCATAGACGTATATCTTTGCCGTCAATGTAAACACCAAGCCAACGTCATCGGCCGCATTGACAGTTCCTCGCGATCTATATAAATGTCGGAACCACTGAAAAAGGTAGTAGTCGCTCGCGGAATTCGATCGGCCATCCTTCAGCGACTCGCGCCGATAACGATAATTGAACCGAACCGTCTTCGTCGCAATTTTCGTTCCGCGAACGACTCTTTCGTAAAATAAAATAAAATTTGTCGCGCAAGTACATACGCGTTTCCAAGGACAGACGAAGTTCAACGGACGATTTTCCGAAGTGGAAACTTGGCTAATTGAAGCGTGGTATTATTAATACTGAAATACTCTCTTTCGAAAGACTCTTACGTGAATTTAAAAATAGTGACAAAAATAACAAGGTGAGTTGGCTTCCGCTTTTTAACACACAGCTACATGTTATTTTTATGTTTGCGATGAATAGCTTTCTTCATTATGTTTAACTCTTTCCCTCTTTCTCTTCCGAGACCTCCTGTTTCACATAATTTCTTTCAAGTCTCATTGTTCGCGTTCTAAGTTTGCATTATATGTGTGTTCCACACACGTTCCACACACGTATCGTCCGTGCACAAAGCTTACTTCTTTTCGCGCCACTCTGTACGCATTAAGAGGCGTCAAAGGATTTCGAAATGCGAGCGAACCACCGCGGTGACCTTCACCCACGCGTCTTCTCATCTCGCGTCATGGACATATTCCGCCCGTGGTATTCTGGCGATGAAAATCGCGCTCATTTCTCTTGAAAGCTCATTTCTTTTATCCTCTTTTCCTTCCTCCTTTCCTTTTTCCCTCGTTTCCTACCCGCGAGCACGGTCGAGGTTTACGAAACCGCGCACGCAGTCGCCCACGCGGACTCAAAAAATCGATGCGCGCACGTTCTCGCGTGCCTCGCGGACACGCATGCGGCATTGTAGTTCTATTAACCCTTCGAATATATCTTCACGTTAATTGAAACAATTTTAGATGGCCGACCGTATAGCAATTTGTTTAAAATGTTACGTCGTGTGGCCTCGCGCATTCGGAACTGCGCGTGTGCGTGTGTGTCACACACGTTCGCAGGCCGCGTAAGCGGATCGTGGAAAGGGAAGTTCGACGCATGCTTCCTTCCTTAATGTCTCGAGGGGTTTTGATCCACGAGGGGTTCAAATTTTCGCGACGCTCAGTGCCTCGTGTCAGATTCTCGCGGATCGCTTCGGCAATAGTGTGAATGCAAGTCGCGAGTGATTGTTAAAATTTCCATCCTCGTAGTCTTACAGCCGAATTTCACGTCGTGAGTATCGGATTAAAATTTTCTTCTGTGGATTGAAATGTTTTATCGTCGCGATTTTATCGTCGACTTTTGCCTTAACTCCGTAATTCTAATTATTTCATAATCGCTCGATTATAATTCATCGTAAAACATGATCAACATCAAGTAGATCGAATTTAGATTTTGCGTCGATCGCTTAAATACATTTATCTCGGAATCTGTGTCAATTTCAATTCCTTTCATCGTAATGGCGCGTAATTGACAAATTCTATTTAAATCACAATCAATTTTGTATAAAATTTAAATTATGCACGCGCGCGTTAATTACATTTTTAAGTTGTGAAAAATGTATTGAGTTATATCTTATATTTTATTTTATTCAAATAGTTTTTATAGAGCTTTTAATAAGTTTAAAATTTTTTGTTTTGAGATTAAATTTTCTTTTGTTTCCATGTTAGCAGTAAAGTAATCTTTTATAATTTATTTTCTATTATAATTTATATTCTTTTCTATTATAATTTATATTATTAATTTTGTGTAAATAATTACCATCACTTTTTTCACGGTTCACGGTCAAAACACTGTAAATCCAAGTGTGTTATTTCTACACTCATAAAAATGACACATTTGACTGAAGCTCGTTTTACATGTTTCGTTGCATGTTAAATTACATTATTTACACGTAATTTAACTCGTTTAATTGTATTAAATTAAAAGTTAATACGTTCAATCGTGTTGAATGATGTGATTTAAAACGGCAAGAAATGTGAAAGAAGATCGAGCTTCAGTTAAAATAACATACTTGGGGATTTGCAGTGAACATCTTTCATATTTAATTACTTCTGATTTTGCCTTATTTATTACAAAATATATCGATTAAAATATTGTTAATAAAAGAATTTTATAATTTCTTCAGCTAAGTGGACTGTTTTATCTATATCGAATGTGTTTTACTGATTTCACTATTTTATAAAATATGTAAAAATAATTAAAAATAATTGAGCGATTAAATGATTTTCTTATTACATAAAGAGATTGAATTTTCGAACGTATACTATATTTTATTACATAAGATATAAAGTATAAGTTTAAGAATACAAATTGGAACAATTTAATTTGAATTTAATATAAATATAATTTTGCAAAATTTATAGTATATTTTAAATTGTGATGTATGCAATTAAACCTTATTTTGTTAATTGTTAATTCTTGTTAGTTAATCAATTTAACCTAAACAAGAATAAATTAAATAAAAGTATATAGTATATAGGGATTTTGTGCGAAAAAAAGGATTACAAATTTCTCTTGTGTTCTCAAAATTATTATATTTCGAATAAAATTTATTAGTGAGAAATGTGTCATAAACAACATGTACGCGTTAGTGAAAACGTGTCATTGTTTGAAAGCTATTATCTTTCAAATAGATTGATTTAATCGGCCAGAGAAAGGATGCAAACTGACGTATTATTTTGATCGATTATCTGTTCGCGATTCGCCTGTCGCGTAAGCCGTGATAAATCGAAGTCTTGTTCTGAGCCCAGTTGATAAGGGGAGCGACCGTCAATGGGAGGCACACGTTGAAGGGCATCTCTGTGTCACTGTAATAGATCGACAACGAAGACCGCGAGAAAGTAAAGACCGCGACAGGCAGCACCGAGAAACCGTTTCGTAGATTTATTTGTTTTGGCATTGTCGGACGCATGCATTTGCAAGCTGCAAACGGTGGCAATCGACGCAAATGAATCGTTATTCCGTGCTATGGGCGTTCGTTATCGATTTCGAGTTATCAGTTGATCGTGCGCTTTCCATTTCGTTGACCCGTAATTACTGATGCGGTGCAGCGAATCAAAAGAAGAAATCGCACAGGGGACAGAAATTATATCGAGATTTTCTTCAAATATTTTCTTACATTCGTTTTACCCTGCTATAAAAATTCCTTTCTATATTCTTCAATCATTTTCCTTTCTGTCTTTCTTTATAATTTTCTCTTGTTTTTTGCAAAACATAGTTTGACAAATGATAATATATACACAATTATATCTAAATTATATTTAAATTATAATATTTAAATTGTATTTAAATTATACAATATTATAATTATATTATAATTATATTTAAATTTGTCAAAGTTTATTCTTTTCTTTTGATTTTATATAAATCTAAATAAATTATAATATAGAAAAAAATTAAAATTGAATTATTTGTGCTAAGTATATAAAACATTGATATTTATAATATTGTGGTTAAGAGCATCTAAATATCTAAAATATCAAGTATTTAAGAAAGTAGGAAATAGTTTTTGTTTTTCTTCTTTAATTTAAATTGGGCTTAATATCATCAAAGAAATTTAATCTTTTATTTAAATGTTTAAATATTTAATATTAATGTTTATAGACCATTATTATAAGTAGCTGCCTTAAAATTTTATTTTTAGGTTAAAATTGATTTTAGATTCATCAGTAAAAGAATAATTTTTTAATAAGATTTTATATATTAAGAGAACAATAATTATTGTTTAAAAAAATTTAAATTTTGAAAAAATTAAAGCTGTTAGATTTATCATCTTTCATGGCATCGATCTTCGACAAATTCAAATGCGTAGAACTCTATTTTATTAAAATTCAAACTGTGAATCAAAATTAAACTAAATATTCTTAAAATAGTTCTAGTAAAAGCTTCCAGTAAGCTTAAATAATAACATTTCCTTTTTCGATTAAGATATTTTTTCACATTATTCTATTACATTATTTCACGTTATCGCGTAGATATATGCGAGACGTGCGTATCTGACATCAGTAAACATGGAATACATCTTTGATAGATTCTCTTAAAAACTTTTTCTTATTAAATTACTTGCTTCTTGGATCTCATAGAAAATATTGACCATCAAAGTACCGATATTACATCAACGAACCAAGTGCGTGATTTGTTTAGAATTAATTAATATATCTATAAATATTCCAAATTTCTCAAAAAATATTAAAAAGAGAAAGAAACTAAAGATATCGATATAATCCGTTTATAGTTTTAAGAACACATTACATAATTGCATTGGTTTCTTTATTTTTATTATCACAAATAGAAACTTTTTTGTAAAAATAATGCTTCTACCTTCTACCAATAAATGACAAAAAATTGGTATTTTAACAACAAATTGTATTATACATCGCTATTATTTTCTCAGATAATTCTTACGAAAAATTGCTCGTAAATTTACTTACTACATTGCCAATAAATCTCTAAACTTGCAAGACGTTGAACTGCATGAAGATTGAAAATTTCGGGAATGTGGCCAAATAATCACTCGAAAATTTGCGTGTCGCAAAACGCAGTCATATTACTATTTATAAATCTGTAAAGAGGAAAGAGTGTGGATGGGAATGAGACTGCTAATATTCTTTGTGCATCTGATGTACGAACATACTTGTTCACAAACATAAGAAAATCTTTAAACATAGATTCCAATAGTATCTTATCTTATTTTTAGGGCTTTCCTGGAGATAGTTCAGGTGACTTGAAAGGTGAATTATGTGAGCATGACCGGCCACTATAATTAATTAAAGTGTAAAAGAGTCGTACATACTGCAGACATTTGATCCATTTCTGACTCATTGCTGGCAAATGTTCGTAGAATTTTCTGCGAAGTACTTCCATGCGTGGCCTTAATTGCCCTTAGTTCTCGTTATCACTCCGTGAGACCTTCCAATCAATACCGAATCACATGTTGTCTTCCAAAAATTGCAACTTACGCAATATTGGAGAGGCTATTTTATTACGCGCCATGCCATGCCTAAATGATATAATTATACAACCCGTAGAACGTATACATATACATCGGAATAAATTGTTAATGTATATTTATTGTCTTTTTTTTTACAATTGTTATCGTCTAGCTGTTTAATCACCTTATAACTTGACTATTCATGCGAGAACAAAATGGCTTGCGCAATGTGCAAGAATAGTTGAAAAGTAAATAAAACATTGCTAGAAAAATGTGTTTTTCAGACAAGGCAAGATGGAGAATCGTTTTCAGGGCAAAGCACCGGAAGACGATGTAATTGGGCAATTACAGCAAAATAATAAGAGACCCTCAATGTCTCTAAATATGGGCGGATTATGGGATGTAGTTCCACGATTGGATCATTACAGGTATACTTTATTAAGTTAATTAAAGTACACTTCAGAGTGTATCACGTTAATTAATATCAAATTAATTACATACGTACACTGTTTTCAATTGTCACGTTATAAGCTTTGTTGCGTAAAATTGGTTTAAAGAAGAAAAAAGAACTCTTAATTGTTACAAAATTTGCTATATAAAATTTATCATATTTCGGTCTATCGGCCCATTTACATCGATGCGATTACATAACGATGTTTTCCACGTTTTGTTCGTTTAAGCATTATATTGGAAAATCATTAATCTTTTTTCGCACGTTCACGTTACACGTTCTCGATATAAAAAAAGCAGTAACATTTTTTGTACGTATATCCGAAAAGGAATTATTCAGTTTGGCGAATACGCGACTGACTAAAATAATAGTTTTATCGTTACAATATCACTAATCTCTTTTATAGATTAAGTCGTCGCGCGAAAAGGCCATCTCTGAGCACTTTGCATGAAGGAAATCTTATAAAGGTAAGGAAACTTATATATCACAGTATACTTTAGAAGATTATAGTATCGAAACTTCAGACATTAATTTAAAAATTTGATAATATATCATTTTATTTTAAATAAAATATGATATATTTAAATATAAAACACAGAGTTAATTAATAGATATTAAATAATAAATTAGCGAAACTGAGGCAGGTAAATAAAATTAAGAAATTTTTAATACACCTATATACTATCTGTTGTTTATAAATTGTTTAGAATATATAATACATATATGTGACACACACGTGAAAAATTGAATTTTATTTGCTACACCACATACATATATGTAAAGAGAGACTTAATGATTCCATCCGATAAATATAACGATTAATATCTAGTTACGACTGGATAAATATATCAATAAATACTCGACGCAAGTTTTCATGGAATACTATCAATTTTTACTTTAAAGTGAGGATACAGATATTCTGACTTTTATAATCTCAATAATATTTTTCAATGGAATATCGGCTTATCAGTTGAATGTACTTAAATAGTCATTGATGTTTTTTTATTTCAAGAACGTATTTAGAATTTTATTACACTTTTAAAACGTTTATTCTTATTGGTAATTATTAAATAAGCAGTATTGTAAAAATTACACAATTTTGCCGTCTTCTTCTAAAATAATACTAAAATTTAATTTGTTTATTTATCCACAATCAAATTCTTAATTAAAATCATATATATGATGATTCCTAGGTCAAGTTCACCACCAGATGCCCATTTTTAAACCCTAAATTCTTGTATTAAACATTTTTTTCAAGAACGTCATCCGTTCAAGTTATTTCGGGATACCCATCTTTCTGGTACACCCTGTATATATATGTGTATATATGTATATATATATATATATATATATATTTTTTTTTTTTTATATAATTGTCTTTTAAATGCATATAAAGAATTAAAACACAATGTTTCAATCGAGATTAGATAAGATCGTTTAATAAAGTGATAATTTCTAAGGAAGTATATTACGTAAAATATAACGCAAGTATTTGATATTTTTGCGGATGATAAGAGAATCGCCTCACCCTGTGATTTCTCTTCCCTATGTCAAAGAAAGACGATCGAAGTCGTGAAGGTAAAACTAGACAAGGGGAAACTAGTTTATTAAGTTTACGCAGCAGAGTAAACATCCGTTCAGTGAGATTGGAAGAAATACTCTCCTGTGTACAGTAGATATAAAGTTCTTACACGCATTCAAGAATTTGATAACGTTGATTCTATAATATAATTTTTTTATTCAACAAAAGATGGTTTATTAGAAAAAAATATACTCTTATAATTATTTCATATATAAAAATGTTTAATATATATATATATATATATATATATATAAAACATTTTTATATATGAAATAATTATAAATTATATATATATTTTTATGTACGTAAAAGTAGACAGCCAAACAATAAATTAATTATTATTTATTTACAAATTTATTTATATTATTATTTATAAATTAATATTAAAAGATTTGTTAATTAAACGAAGTTTTAATTATCTTGCTTTATTCCCGCTGACTCTCGCGAGATTATAGCTGATAGCATTTACTGGCAGTATTTATTTATTAAATATAAATAAAGAATTTAAAAAACATTTATCGAAAGGTATACTTAAATTTGATAACGCAATTACTATGTAAATGAAAAATAGCGATTGAACTAAAAGTATAATTTTATTTAAAATGTAAAGTAAAGTGAAAAGTAAAATAAATAAAATGGATTAAAAAAAATATATATATATACATATATATATATATATTTATATAGTATATAATATATATAGTATTTAAATAAAATGGGAACTCACAAAATATTAACTTTTAACGTACTGGAATCGTGATAACACTTGGCATGCAACTAATTATAGCGTTATCTTGAACACAAATGAGAGAGTTCATGAAAATTTGCAACAATCGGTTTTTAATGTACAAGGACATTTTTCACTTATCACTCAATACGTCCTTGTATATTCTTCAAAAGAGCAAATGTTTATGAGAAAGTCTTTACATTGCTTCAAGACACATATACATCCACATTAGTTTAGTCCATATTTTAGCTTATTTATTATCAAAAATACATTAATTTCATTATATTTCTGAAATGTAGAAAAGCATATTTTACGCTAACTCAATCAAAATTTGACATTGACTCTCTTCAAAACAAGGTATAAAAATTAGATTGCAATTCTTGTTGTAACGAAAAATGTAAAAATTGAACAACGTAGCACGCGTGTCCGTGTTCCTAAAATTCAAATAATCTTCAAAATTTTCAAATGTTTTACGATCAGTGGAGTTTTCTCGTCAAGCCAGCATACCGTTAAAATTATGTAATTTGTGTAATTTAAGGATTATCATACTATCGGAATTATGTAATTTGCGACGCCGCGTGGCATCGTCATTGAATTGGTCGACGCGGTTAGCGCGGAGAATTGAGCGTCTAAATAAACTTTGTTCCAGGACGCCAATGCTGTCGAGACCGGGCAGGTCGGCAGCGTCGGTCAGCAGGGTCACACCGGAATAAAATTAGGATGGATCCAAGGCGTTCTTATACCATGCCTGCTGAATATATGGGGCGTCATGCTGTTTCTGCGACTCTCGTGGGTAGTCGCGCAGGCCGGCATTCTGCAGACCATCGTCATTATCGGAATATCGGCGGTCGTCTGCGTCATTACGACGCTTAGCCTCAGCGCAATTAGCACTAATGGGGAAGTAAAGGGAGGTGTGTTACGGTAACGCATTCTGTAATTCTTTTTTTCCGAAGGAGTGGCGTCGTGCACACCACCGCGACTGCTCTATATACGATTGTGTCGTTAGACGCTCGTGGTTTTTTCCCCAAGCTACAAGATTCTCATCAGAATTATTTATCCAATTTAGCCACGGGGCAATTTGTCTTGATAGAGAAAGGCAGAAAACATGATTATATAATTCTCTTAAATTTTGCTACATTTCTTTTGCTTATTGAAGAGATTATGATTCATCCAATAGAATAGTAATGAAATATAGAGATAAAATTGTTAATCTAAAAGTATGATTACTTTAAAAAAGATTGAATGTATTAGCAATGTAAAGCTTTGAGTTTAATATATTATTTTTTAGTGTAAATATGTGTGTGGCAAAATCCTAACTTTGAATAAATTCTGCTTTAATTCGTGGCTTGATAATCTTAACAACATTTTGATAATATCACAAAACTGATCTCAAATAGTTCGAATTCGTTGTCGGAGAGATATCCTATACTCTTATTCTTGCGAGAAGACTTTTCACAGTTTAGAAGTGGAATAAAATCGATTGATTTACAGGTGGGATATATTTCATCATATCTCGTTCTCTTGGGCCTGAATTTGGCGCATCGGTCGGCATCGTGTTTGCGTTCGCAAATGCTGTAGCGGCTTCTGTGAATACGATCGGTTTCTGTGAATCCCTGAACGACTTGTTAAAAACGAACGGTTTGAAGATCATAGATAATAGCGAGAATGACATAAGAATCGTCGGTGTAATAGCGCTCGTCGTTATGATACTTATCTGCGCGGTCGGCATGGAGTGGGAATCAAAGGTATATGTATAGATTCGTTTATTCCAGAATTATTTGGTTTATTCCAGAAAATGTAGATTGAATTTTTTAACTCGTTATATAAACAAATGACAATTAAAAAATACGATTATAAAATAAAATATTTATTTCAATTTATTATTAATTACTAATTATATTCTGCGCTTCTTTTATCAGGCACAAAACTTCCTTATAGCCGTCATCTTGGGTGCGATCTTTGATTTTTTAATTGGCACTATCATGGGGCCGCAAAGTGAAGAACAAAAAGCGAAAGGTTTCATAGGGTTCTCCGGTGGGTATAAAGCTGCGACTAATGAAGCGATAATAGTAATACGATGTGAATTAAATAAAATGAATCTAACAAAGAGATTATTTTAATAATTAAAAATATATATTATTTTTAGCGGACGTATTTAAGGGTAATCTCGGGCCGGACTATCGATTCTCCGAGAAGAACAATCAAACTTTCTTCTCGGTGTTCGCCATCTTCTTCCCATCGGTCACCGGGATTCAAGCGGGCGCTAACATATCCGGTGATTTAAAAGATCCAGCGAGCAGCATACCTATGGGGACTCTTCTCGCTCTGCTGATCTCTATGTTCAGTTATGTAACTTTTGTCTTTTTTGCCGGTGCCGCGGCTGTCAGAGACGCAGATGGTTTTGTGAACAGTACTATTGTGGAATGTATTCCCAACTGCACGTACGGACTACACAATAGTTACGCGGTAAGTATATATATGTTGCTGAAGATATGGTTTCGAAATTATAACATTCTCTCTCATTTTGATCTCAAATGGCAGCCTCAGAGTTAAAAAATACATCTTTAAAAAAAAGTAGAGTATCATTTTTTGCAGTAAAAATCTTAAATTAAGAATTGATTGAATTTATTCGCAAATTAACTTCGCAGAGCATAAACAGTGAAATTTACAATGTTATATTTTTTAATTAATTATACTAGTGCACTTTGTTTTTACAAAAATATGCGATGTGAGAGATAAAAGCAGATAAAGCTGCTAAATAAAGCTGTCTAATTTTGCAAACAAAATAAATTTAATGTTAGTCGCAGCAGCAAATATTCATCTAAAAGAAATTTGCCAAGACATTGTAAAAATACACAGTAATTGTTAGATATTTTTATTTAGTAAGTCAGTTATTAACTATTAATATAATTTTATACAAAGTAATTTTTTTTTCAGGTCATGCAGTTAATGTCATTGTGGGGTCCGCTAATTTACGCGGGATGTTTCGCAGCTACTTTGTCGACGGCGCTGACAAATTTATTGTCAGTGCCGAGACTCATTCAGGCTTTGGGTCAAGATCGAATTTATCCCGGGTTGATTTACTTCAGCAAAGGATACGGAAAGTCCGGGGAACCCTATCGAGGATACGTTCTCACATTTGGCGTTGCGGCTCTCTTTCTCTTAATCGGTAAAATGACTGTCTCGAAATATGACGAACTTTATTGGAAGATATTGAATTGCTATTATCGTTAACTCTGTTTCCTAGAAACTCTTAATCGTTTCCCTTTCAGCCGATCTCAACGTAGTCGCACCGCTCATCTCAAACTTCTATTTAGCGTCGTACGCTTTAATCAACTTCTGCACTTTTCACGCAGCGTTGATTCGACCTCTCGGATGGCGGCCTAGTTTTAAAGTAAATTAGAAATTTATCTAATTAAAATAGTACAAAAATCTAGAAAACGACACGTTTTTAAAGACGCTTAATCTTTAATACCACAATATCATATTCGATACTATGGATCTCTTTCTTCGTGTGTATGTCGTCATATGTTTAAAGAAAATTTATTATAATTAAAACAGGGGAATGAGATATTTTAAAATTATATTATTTTTTTATTTATTTTATTACATGCTTCATTCCTTATATTTAAAAATAATATAATTATTCTTTTTACGAAAAGACTAAAATAGTACCCGTTGAGAATTAAAAAATTTTAAGAGAAAAGATTAAATCTTTTTTAAGCGTCTTTACAACCGAGATAAAAATAAACGCGCATTATTAATTTCTTCTTTTTATAGTACTACAATACCTGGCTGTCTCTAATGGGTTTTATTCTTTGCGTGGCGATTATGTTTCTCATCGATTGGGTGACTTCACTTGTCACCTTTGTCATCATCTTCGCGCTATATCTAATAGTAGTCTATCGTAAGCCAGACGTGAATTGGGGCAGCAGCACGCAGGCGCAGACCTTTAAGACTGCAATTTCCATCGTCTACAGGTATTATTTTAAAAAATAATAACATCTGTTTGCATTTGTTCTTTTTGATCGGATTCCTCGCTTGGACTCCTCATTAAGAATATCTCCGTCTTTGTATTTTAATTCGAAAATTTCAAAATGAGGCTTTTAATTTGAAAATGATAACTTCTAGGTTGAACTCTATTGACGAACACGTGAAGAATTACGCTCCCAAAATTCTGGCGCTTACCGGCCCGCCTGCTGCGAGACCCGCGTTGATACATTTAGCGAATCTCATCACGAAGAATAATTCTTTGCTGATTGCTGGCGAAGTCTTTCCGGTATCGATTTAGTCACAATATAACTTTACGCTTATTTGTAGTCGTTTATGTGGCAAAATTGTGACATTGCTAAATTTTCAACGCAATTTCAGACACGACTGTCGTATCGACTACGCTCCGTACGCCTGAATAATGGTTCCTTCTGGCTGCAACAACAACGCATAAAATCATTTTATCACTTGGTGGATGACTTGAGCCTGGAACGAGGTGCTGCCGCGCTGATGCAGGCTACCGGGATAGGCAAATTAGCTCCCAATGTGGTCCTCATGGGTTACAAGACTCACTGGTCGACGTGCAATCACAGAGATTTGCAGGAATATTTCAATATTCTTCAGTAAGTTGATTGACTGCCTGCTCCTGAATTAGTCTAAAATGGCAAATAATAATTGCGGACAGCGCATTCGAAGATTTTAAAATTCGTTTTTTTTTCTCAGCAATGCTTTCGATAACAAGTTGGCTGTAGCAATCTTGAGAATTGCCGAAGGTCTGGATTGTTCTGGCATCACGAATGGAGACGATGCGAATGGTTACGATGACCACGGAAGTCTCGCACAGAGTAGCTATAATTTGGCGGGGAACACTCTAATGCACGCCGACAGCAATCTCTCCATGAGCACGCAGATTCCCAGAGTACAAAGCGTTCCGACAATAGGTAAGACTAATATTAAACTAATATTAAATTAAGACAGAAAGAGATTATATCGCCTTTTTTCAATTATGTCAATATTTATAGTTTATTGTTATTTATAATTTATGCATAAAACTGTATTGTTTTATCGTTATTTAAAGAAGTTATTCCATTTTTTTGCGAATATATCTTGAGCAATTTATTAAATAGAAATTAGCTTTATCATAGATAAACAACGAATATGTAATTAAAAAATGTAATTTTTCCATATATTTGTTTCTTACATATTTCGGTTTAATACCATTAGGTACCCCATTTTCCACACCCGATACGACACCTGTGATCGGATATTCAGCGATACATTGGAAAGCTCAAGAAAATTTAAAACAGAAGAAAAAACACGCTGTTGATAAACTGCTGTAAGTAAAACGTTAAACATTTTTACTATATTAAATATTATCAAAAGTTTGCTTCGTCAAACTTAGAATAAATTTTGTTCCATGAAAATTTAATCATACGTTTTTAAATTTTCTTTATTTTTAATTTAAAACAATATTAAATATTTTATTAATTAAAACCTAAATCAAATTATTAAAGCGGCTTAAAATTAACTAAGAAGTTTATTTGTTTTATACTATTAAAGTTTTATACTTGTCACGTTTTCAATTCTTAAAGTTTAATATCTTCTCCATTATGTGTATATGAATTTTAAAGTAATTTTTTTTCTCAATAAAATTTTGAAAATCCAGAAAAGAAATTATTAAAATGTATGTATTGTTAACGATTCATTATTAATTATTTTAGCGAGAGACGAAACGGCGGAATGGCTTCCATACCGGAAAATGTAACAATTTTCCAACAGAAGTACAAAAAAGGAACCATCGACGTATGGTGGCTATATGACGACGGAGGTGACTTACAAAAATAGATTTAATCGGATGATTGGGGTATGTCGACTGAGTTGATTTAGACACGTACCTCAATCATCCATATAAAATTCGTTGGAATTTCCGACTCATTTGTAAGTGGCAGAAATTATTATTCGACAGGTTTGACGATTCTCCTACCGTATATAATCAGCACGCGCTCAAATTGGAAACACTGCAAGATGAGGATATTCGCTCTGACCAATCATAAGCATGACCTCAGCGCGCAAGAAAAAGAGTAAGTAAATAATAGGAGATATAAGGTGCTTTAATGTGCGAACACTGATAATTTATCGAGGAAGTTATTTTGAGCAAACAATTTCACGAAAATGTAAATAAAATATCGCGCTGTAAGATTATGTTATTAATTATCCTGCAGAATGGTTGAGATAATGAGTAAGGCACGAATTAACTACAGCAGCCTGAAGATAGTAAATGACATCGGCGTTGAATTAAGAGAGGAGACGCGGTCTTTCTTCGACAAATTAATATCCGACTTTCGGATAAACGATTCTTCCGAAAATGGTGGTAGGTTATTGGCATAATTTTTATTTAAACGATCCTTAATATGCATCTAATATGCATCTAATATTCAAAGTAAATAATTATTATTTTTAGAATGTTATATTACTGATCAAGAGCTTCAGACTCTACGAGAAAAAACGAATCGGCAACTGCGACTGCGAGAATTATTATTAGAAAACTCGAGTCAGTCCACCTTGGTAGTTATGTATGTATAATAATATATATTTAGCATTATATAATATTCTTCATTGCAAAACATAAATATCTATATTCGTATATTTATGTATAATAATTTTTTATTTTAAATTATATTCGTTTAATATATAAAAATTTAACGTAAAAGCAAAAAAATATCAACGCCTGATATACTTGAATATTCTTGAAAATAAATCCATAAAAAATATAGATTTTTGTAAGATTATATTCAACTACACGGATTATAGGAATATGTAACTCGCATATCTTCTTACATTATTTTCTGCATTACAATTTACTGCATTATTCTCTTTGTTATTGATGATTTCTTAAGAATGCTTTTGTAATTCATAGGTCTTTACCAATGCCAAGGAAGGGTGCAGTTTCAGCGCCCTTATACATGGCTTGGTTGGAAACACTTACGAGGGACATGCCACCCACGATTTTAGTCCGCGGAAATCATACATCTGTATTGACATTCTACTCGTAGTCCACCGAGCATAATCTAATTATATCTGGTATGTCTTAGCAACAACAATAAAACAATTAAAAGATTTTAATTAAAAGATTAATTTATCAATCGAAGAAAAAGGAGCCGTAATAAGGTGTTTGTGTTAAAAAATTATATATTAAAGTAAAAAATAACAAACGTTTCGGACCTTTATAGGACCATCTTCAGTGTCGCATAAAAATTAAGTCAATTTCGGATAAAGTTAACAAACGTTACAAATATTACAACTAAAATTAACGCAACTTTTGTTATATATTTTATACGCGGGCATAAATATGCGTTTTTCCAATTTTTTCAATTTTACTAGATATAATTTTGGATGTTTTATTTGTTATAAGCGCACATATCATTACTGAAATGTCGATCCTACAAAATAGTTCACAGCAGAAAGAAACAAACTTAGATTATGGTCCACTTCGAATTCAACGTTTTAACCCATTGGCTGTGTAAGAGAATTTTACTATTTGGGCCAAATGTGTGTTGAAAAAAAAGTTCATCGGATTATTATGAAACTTGATACCCTTATGTTTTTTGGGTCTCTGAATCCGAATATGATGTCAGATGTACAAAATTCAAAATGGCGGGTCCAATATGGCGGATCAAAATTACAAAAAATAGACGGAATTTTATTATTATTATTTTAAATTTTGAAAATCTGACTTCATATTCGGATTCAGAGACCCAAAAAAACATAAAGGTACCAAATTTCATGAAAATCAGACCTTTTTGTAATTTTGATCCGCCATATTGGATCCGCCATTTTGAATTTTGTACATCTGACTTCGGATTCGTAATCAGCGACCCCAGAAACCCACGAGTAACAAGTTTCAAGCAAATTCAGAAAGTTTTACTTTGTTTTTTCTACGTTGCTGCTATAGCCGTCATACACACTCTTGGCCACTTTTGTTTTTGCGGCTATAGCCGTCATACACAGTCAACGGGTTAACTGTTGCGTTAATTTTAGTTGTAATATTTGTAACGTTTGTTAATTTTATCCAAAATTGACTTAATTTTTATGGGACACTGAAAATGGTCCTATAAAGGTCCGAAATGTTTGTTATTTTTTACTTTAATATATAATTTTTTAACACTAACCTTGTTACGGCTCGACGCTCCTTTTTCTTCGATTGATTTTTAATCTTGTGAGCCTTTTTGTTATATATTAATTTCTCATTTGCATTTCTTAATATCAATTATTCAAAATGCATTTTCTTCTAAAGAGATATAATCTTCATTGCGATTTAACTTTATAAGTATAACTTTATAATATAACTTTTGCAAATTGCTTTGATATTCCTTTTTCAAGAGATGGTCGAGGCCTTCTATCCGTAATCATATTAAAACGCTTTATATTCGTTGCAGAAATTTACTGTCCGTTTTTGCCAAGTTTGGAAAATGGGCTTGCATCGTCCATATCGGAACAAAGAAATGGACGAAACGACGTGATTGGAGGTTTTGATAGCCTACAACTGATAAAGTTGCCGAACTCGAAGATTGTAATGACGAGCACAACAAAAGGACCTTACTGGAGCTCAACCATCGATATGACCCAGCAAGATTCTCGAATATGTGCGAATATGACTTATAATTAGCTGTCCTATGTGAAGAATATGCTAATGAACATTAGCGATAAGAAGATAGTGAGAAAAGATTCGAGTCTTTTGGCAGAATGAGCGAACGCTTTATCTCTGAATCGAGCGATAAATGGTGAAGACATTCTCCAACCCAACGAAATCCCAGTTTGACAAGAATAGTGTGAGATATGCCAACAATCAAATTTTGGCAGAAAAAACTAGAAATAATAAAAATAGAAATGTTTTGAGAAAAACATAATAGTGAAATAGTGAGGATTGAGAAATGGAAAGAAGAATAATGAAGCAGGAAGAAAATAGGGACATATTTTATAGAAAAGTTTCATTGTGATCGAATAGGATTGCTCGGATTAGAAATATAATATAGAATTAGCGCTATTATTGTAAATAACTTGGCTATTTTTTATTAAGTTTAAAAATGTAATAAAGTTTCTCCAAAACAATGTACAATGTATAACTTTAACTATTTAATATTTTAGATATTATTAAAATTATTTGAAAACAATTCTTGCAGGCTCTTCTCATTTCATTTTAATCTAACGCATGTAATACCATATTTTTTAGCTAAAAAAAAAGAAAAATTTGCGAAAATACACCGCGAGTGAATAACGAACAATCGAAATAAAATAAAAGACAATAGCTGGTATCATGTCTTATCTTGTCTCAAACCCAAAAGTGATAAAAGTAAAACTGCAGTAGTTTTAAATAAAAATCGAATATTATCGAATCGTAAATATATATAAGAACAATCTTACATTAGGATAATAATAAATCATAAAATTGATATTATATTACGATCTATATAGTCTAAATTAAATCGTATAAATTTTAACAGTCACGACATTTTCTGCAAAATAGTCGATTTTTAATAGTATTTTTTCAAAAAATATTAAGACATCTTACCAGACATCTAAAAGATGTCTAAAAATTATTCAAATGTCTTATAAAATTGTCAGAAAGATATCTTTTAGACATACGTGTTGCTGGGTTGTCGGTGATATGATGCGTTGCCGTTATCCCATGTTACCCGTCGGAAATATTTGTAGACATCAATGATAGGTACATGACTACGTAGTTCAACGCACACGTTTCATGTACATATAGAGGCGCCAGTGGACGGGTTCCGTGTTGGCCATGTTCCATGTTCCATCTCCATTTAAAGTCAGTGGCACACGGTACATGTTTTCCTGCTGGATTACTTCAGCTCACTGTTCATTCTCAGGTTTTTCTCTCTCCTGTAATTAACCATCGTATGTCATAACGCATGTTCTGAAGATGGAGAGAAATATCAGCAAAATACTTGACATATCGTGGAGATTCGGAGGTAAGATAATAGTTTATAAATTGAGACCAATATCGATGTTTGTCATATTACGTTCTTAGGTTATTATTATCTGTTAGAAGATCTATTAAATAAGAAACAAAGATATTTTATATTTTAATTATCATTTGCTATTAATATAAAAATTGTGTATATTGTATTTCTATTTAATTTAAATCTTACATTTGATTAACTTTAGTAGTAAATACTAATAAACAAGGTATATAATTTAATTAAGTTATGCAAATTTTTATTTCCGAATTGTATTCTTATTTATAATAGATTATGTATTCTCACTATAATGCCAATCATTAATGAATAACTATGTCATTTTTTTTAACTTCTTTTAGTGACCGCAGCAAGTAACGATTCCAACAATGTCGCAAAATCATTTCTACAACTTAAGTTATGTCTTGATGATGATGGTAAAATCAAGAATGTATTTATTGAGATGACAATAGGGCAGTTTTACAAATTTCTACATGATTTGGAAAAGGCAAAATGTAATCTTGATTTGTTATTGTGAACAAATTATATATGCATATTAAAATAATATTCTATGTAGATGTTACCCGTATTAAGATATATATTTACAACTCAAACAATTGTTTTTTGAAAAAGTTTTTTTATGTATTTTCTTATAATCTACATTTTTTAAAATAAAAATATTTACTATTTTATATATAAGAAAAAAAAATTTAGATTATCTATATAGTAAGATAGTAAAATATTTTAAGTAACATTCTTTGGATAACATTCATCAACATCATAATCTTAGTATGATAGGCCCTCATAATTAATTTAAAATTTACAATGTATGGCTCGGTCTATAATCACTTAGGAAATTCAGTATTAAGTCGCATAGGAAATTACAAATATTATTTCGATTTTCCACTTAATAATTTCAACTGTATATAAGCTGCTCTATGTGAACGGATCAAATTGTGGCTTTGAAGCAAGAACAGAAAAAAATCTTATAAAATTTAAAAAATAAATAATTTTAATTTTCCATGTTCTAACGTTATAACTATGAATTTATGTGCATATATATATATATATATATATGTATAATTATAAAGTGCAATTTTGTTTCCTACGACATTTTTTTCCATTTCTTTCTATCTCAAAACTGCAGTTTGATTTAATGGAAACCTTGTATATATTTTAAGATTACAAATATTCGACAAGTAATTAAATAAATACAATAAATAAAAGCGTCAAGAATTTTTGCAAAAAAGTTGTCAACTTTATCAACTGCACTAGATTTATCATTACTATTTCGATAATGAGTTTTGCAAAACGTCTCTTAAACGGTATAAAAATGAAATTAGTCATGGATCACATTACAGACGTTAACAATACATATATCAATAATGGTCAGCTAAGTATCTAATATTGATAAATATATACCTTTTTTAAACACAGACAATCTTTTTCAAAACATAGGCAAATATGTTTACTGTAAAGTACCACATGTAATAAAATTATGACTACGTTGTAAGTATATTTGATTAAAACTTAATCAAAGGATCGGAATCGGATAACTAAATAACTAATAACTCATACCTCAAGAGATTGCTATTCCTCCTTTCTTTAGAAAAATATATACAGGCTTTACGCATCTATGTCGATCTTTGATTAAATAGTTCTGCGCATAATCTTCATATCCTCACACTTATCGAGTAATAAAAATATTGTACAATCTATTATTATATTTCCTTGAAACAATTGTATTATCAATATCCGCCCAAATTTTCATGCAGGCTCGGTTGCGAAGAACGTATTATCTGAAAGCAATATAAAATACATTTTTTACAATCAAATACAAAGTTCTCTATTCTAATAAATATACGTAATTGTCTGCAGATATATATAAATATAGGTGCGATAGGTTTTACAAGAGATAAAATGAGTACGTGTCAACAGCAAATACAAAAGTGAGAAACTTTATTTATTCTTCAACAATATACATTCATGGTTGATCATTTCATATTTCCCAGCTTAACAAAATCATGTAGTCATCACAATTAGGAATATTAAGAAGTAATTTAACAATCAAAACGCTATATTTTACAGCAATAAATATGTTTTCATATAAAAAAAGAAAAAAAAGGTTTAACATATCTCGTTAACTAGCAATAAAAATATTTATATTATCAAATGCTTATATACATTATTTATTATAAAACCTGTAACAATTCTATAATGAGACTGTATAAAATATTTAAAGTATAATCTGTTGAATATTTATTGTTGATATACTATTTGGAATGACTTCGGCCCAATTATTTTATATTTGATTCTACACATACTTTATACGTACTAATTGTGTAATTTTATAAAAGAAAGAAATATGCTATATTCTGTAAAAAAGTGAAGTAACTCAAACATAAAGTTCGTGACTCTAATACTGTGCTATAAAATACTATTAAGGATATCATCGAATCAGCGAAAATGAGAATAACGAGCCGTATATCAAGCACATTCCAAGCAATAAATATATCAATAAACTATCTTTAACAAAGTAATTAGACATATTTGGTCCCCTGACATTTAAAATTCTCGCATTTGAACGAACATGTTCATGGAACGAACGTGAACATGAAAAAATTTGGTCTTATGAAAAGGTCCTGCGACAGGATTGACAGTTCTAAAAGCCTTGCGTCTAGGAGGAAGCGGACTGAATACAGCACCTCTTTGGTTATTAGGCTCTGCTAATGCTAGCGCAGGATTTGTATGTTCGGATGATGAACTCTCTTGTAGTTTCAGTGCGCCTAATTGCAAGGACTTGCCTCTTTCCGCTTTGTCCTGAATAGACTCTAACACTGGTTGAATCGCACCGAGCAACGGCCGTTTGGAAGGCTCCGCAGACCAACATTGTTCCATTAACGTCCAACACTCCTCGTCAAAATGTGGTAGTCTCTCGGGCCTAAGACCTAACGTAAATACGTTCGCTTAACAATTCATGTGAGTATGCGACAGTAAAAAAAAAAACATTAAGATAAGCAGTAATTTGAATGATTAAATATCAACCCACTTAAGTCAGTTAAATCAGCCAACAATGATATACATTCCTCACTATTACTGAATTAAATTTGAAAAATTTGCATTATAGAAATTTTAATGTGATTTTTGTTTATCATGAAATGTGAAATTACAAAATATGAAATATTAAATTAACCTTTTCTTTTTTTTAGCAAATAAATATATGATTATAATGCAGGTTCAACTTCTCTCTGTACGTAATGAAGTATTACCTTTCCGCACGCTTGTCCATAACTGCTCCTTGTTATGAAATTGTTCAAATGCATACGGTAATCGAACCTTCCCAGCACATATATACCAAAACAAGATGCCAAAGGCATAGACATCGACACTGCTGTCGTAATGGCCAGACAAGAGTTCCGGTGCCATGTGGATCGGCGTTCCTACGATACTACCTGACATCATAGCTTCGGTAATACAAAATCCGAGATCGGTTAGTTTAGCCCTGTTTTCCGTATCGAGCAAGACATTTTTCAATTTGATATCACGATGAACTAGGCCTTGCGAGTGAAGATAACGTATTCCCTCCAGGACATCTATCGCTATTTGTATACGTTCCAGCCACGAAAGACCGGCGTGTATACCGCAGTATAAATCGCGACTTAACCGGTCAGTGATTAAGAGAACTGCAGTGCCCAATCCGAATCCCCCGCCGTACGATTGGTCTACAACGGATCCGCGAAGCTTCACTATCCTTTTGTGATCTGGTATCGACCTGGTATAGTAAACCTCCATCGCGAGATCGTTCCAATGCCTCTCGTCCGGCGGAACAACGGATTTTACCGCGCATGGTCCCGGCGCACCGCCCCAACCGTCGCAAGCAAACACCACACCATACTGTCCTCTGCCAATCTCCTTGCCGTAATGAGGAATGCCGAAGCGAATCGCATCCATCATCGACGTGGATTCCAACGCGAGTTTAGCTAGCTTGGGTGCGTGGTACTTTCGTATAGCTATTCTCTGTTCCTCGGTCCTCTCCAGCTTCCCCGAATAATAGTTTTCTAGAGATTTCAAGGCAGTCTGGAAGGCGTCATGCGACGATTTCAGTTTGTCTCTAAATTGCGTGGAAATTGTTTTCGCCAATCTCGCTGCCGACAAGGAATTCAAGATATCGACAGTAACCTTCCGCCTCCAAGCCGTGTCCAGAGTCGGGGTAGGTGTCCATGGCAGCGGTAAAGATTTGAAGAGCTGTCTCAATCTTTCCAAGAACGAGTGCACCAAGGATGGTGACGAATTGTGCAATTCCACATTGTATGCCGCGGAGAGTATTTGCTTCAAGGCATCACTAGCTAACAGGCTGCTGTCGTGTTCGTAAGTTTTTTCAAGACTTATTAAGCAACGTTGAAGAGTCCCGATAAAAGTTTCTCGAAGACAGTTTACTGAGTTCACGAGCTCCTTCGCGACTTTCTCGCCCAAGCGGCCTAGCACAAATCGTTGGACCTCTGACGTCGCAACACGAACAGTAACCGTCCACTCCGCTTCGCTATTATCGAAAGGAACGGTCTGATACTGGAAGATATCGCCAGTTGACCCTAATATATCGTCTTTCATCTCCTGGATAATACATTGTATTAATTCAGTCAATTCCACCTGCTGCTCATTAACAACCTTCATTAGACTAGCATAAAGTTCGTTTTCTTTCTGTTGGGCGTATTGTATCCTTCTAGGAGTGATCTGTATTTTTCGTGCCATGTCAAACGCACTTAAAATAAATTTACGTAGACTGGTTGTATGTATTTCATTCAAATAAGTGCTGGCGTTTATCAGATAGCTTTGCAGGCAGGCACGCGTGAAATGTAAAACGCGGTCCGTTTTTTTGCATGAATCCACTAGGTCGCTTGAATTATTAACGTAACGCTCGCCGACAAGCCACGTTAATTGATGAACTTCCACAGACTCTTCCATCCCTAGGAATCCTAAACTGCTCAACTGATCTAGCCACGTTAGACCGAGTGAATTCATTTTGTCAATATTAATACTATCATCACTCTTCGATTCCTTAGATACGCTCGGCACCTCTATCCGATTTTGCAGGCTATGCTGCTCAGACTCAGTCAATTCCGCGTCTGTGCCATCCAACGAAACATTAGCTAACGACGATATGAATAAAATCGGATTATACGGATAAGTCTCTTTCAAATCTCTCAATTCTTCCAAATTTTCTTCAGTCAACGGTTGCTCCCCGAGAGCGTAGAGAAATATAGGTAAAATTTTCAACGAGCCTTTAGCGAGAATTTTTACTACACCACTGTTGGGGACGACAAATATTTGAACACCTTCTTTCAGTATTGCTTGATCTAACTTCACTTCCAGCACTGTAGGGCAATTGATGTCTTCGTTTATCGATTTTTCTAGATCCTCGAATGGGAGCGTGCTCCATGATTTTTCGTTTGCCCGTAACGTCTCGACTACTTCGTATTCTAAACCTAACGTGAGACTGACATGATTCGTATGACCATACGTGATCTTGACCCATCTCCATGGATCGTTGGACAGCGGCAAGATATCGGCGGAAAGCAAGTTGTTAACCAGCGAAGCTTTGGCTTTATTATCTTGCCCAAAAATGACTATTGCGGGAGAATTATCAAGGATGTGTGTCACTCTGTCCAAGGTCAATGGAGGCAGTAATTCCTCGATGATATTCTCTACAAGAAACGTTATATAAATGTTAAATAAGACTAATCAACAGCTTATTAGATTTATCAATTTAAATGTCAAACATGAATAATTATGAATAATTACCTCCAGGGAAAAAGTTCTCAAGTTTTATAACCTCTAATGTACGCTGTGTCTCTTCAAGTATATGGTGTAGCTGATTCCTGTTCCTCTGATACTTCTTGAATTCTTGTGGTAAATTGCTTACCATTTTTTCTCACATTATTTTAGTCATGTGTACATTCCACAAAATGGTCATACCCTATCAATATTATTATACAGTTAATAAAACCATCTTTTGCAGTGCATATTTATGTAGAATCAGACTCGAAAACACAAGTGCTGTGACAATGTACTAAATTTTATATACATAAATCAGTATTTATTTCTCAAGTTCTGAATAAAATAGAATAGGTTAGAGCATGCAAATTTATCATATCCTTGCCAGCTACAGCACATATATATATCTTATGAAGCTACGAGACGCGCGGATGTAAACAACGTTCGCCGAGCCTGAATCATGTCCGAGAATAGTGCTCGCGTAAACAAGACCGACTAAAAATCTCAGCGTTTTATCGGACGGGGGACACCTCCCGGCAGCGAGTTGTCATCGCTCTATGATACTATGATCAATGATGTGCTCCACTGCTGCTCCACTGCTCCATCAGCTCCGTTCGTCCCGCGGCCGGAACGCGGAAACGGCGGAGACCGCGAGCATTGTTTTTCCGCGTGATCGTGGAACCGGCGCTTAAGCTCACCAGCGTAGGATTTCTCGCGGTCATACGAGCGCGAGAGGAGATTGAAGCTCGCCAGATCCGCCAGGTCATCCGAGCGCAGGCAATCCGGAGTCCGGGTCCGGACGTTAGCTCACGCTGCTCACGCGAGACCGCCGCGTACCGCGTATCGAGACATTCGAGACGTACGTCGCCGACGCATGCTGCCGACTAAACTCGAGTCACGTCACGAGTGGCTGTGGCCTGTGCCGCTTCGTCCCGGAGTAGTTCGAGCCTCCGAGGGAACGCGAACGTATAATGTATACATTCTATAGATGCTATCGGCGCGACACGCCGCGCTCTTGACGCTCTTGGCAACGAAAGCGCGAAAAGTCGTGCGCGATAAGGTGCACGCATCGTTTAAGCTTTAAGTATTCACCTGATCCACCTTTTTATCTTCTCATGGGAATATTGGGAATCGATGCGCGTCGATGGCAGCTGTTTATCAAATTAGAATAACTATCTGTTGCAAAAGAGGCAAAAGTCATCATTATATAGAGTTGTCAACTTGTCACTTAGTCAGGCTAGCTGGAATTCCAATCAGCGCTCTTCGCGACTCCAGTTTTAAAAAATATCTTGCGATGGATGTTGATCAGTGAAAACAAAAACCGATTTTTTAAAGAATCATGTTGGATGTTAACTAACTAATCGCAAAGCGATTCTTTGCTCTCTCGCCTATATAATATGTGCAGCTGTTACGCTCCAATTAGTATTTCAACGATTAGATGATTAAAATGTTTATTGAGTTTTATAAGCGTAAATATAGATAGACGTAAATATGTACTAAATGTATAAAATTCACGACTTACGATACGCGTTATCTTTTCGACGACTGCTCTCGGTATGTACGACTCCTCGACGCTGCAGCTTTATTAACGCACGAACTTGTATCCTCCCTCATCTGCATCGTCCGATTGACCGAATATTCTTATCCGATTTGCTTATCCGCCACGATCGTCACTGCTTAAATTAAAATATTCATTTAGGGATATGAATTGCTAAACGCGGACGTACGTGTCAATGGACTTTCGTTTCAATGGGACGGATGCACTGTCCCGTTATATGTACGCGGTAGCGTCACACTCGTCGCGATTAGGGATACGCAAACCAAGAAAGGAGAACGTAAACAAGGCTCCCCCGTTCGTGCAGATAATGCCACGCGGCGAAGACGTATGATGTACTTTTCCGCTTTTCAGAAATCGAGTTCGCCGCAGCCGCCCGCGTTAATCTGTCAACTGCGTACAGTGCGTACACAATCTTCCCGCTCTATAGCTGTGGTCCACTTAACCCTCGGTTGTCACCCGGGGTCAAATAAGTGACCCAAGACTATTTTTTTTTTATTAAAGCACCATATCTTAAAAGTACTGTGTAAAATTTTGAGCAAGAAACATTGAAAAATTAAAGTTATAATTTTGTTTTTTTTCCGGAACTTATACATTTTTTAAGGATTTTTTTGAACATGATGCCACTCAAAAAGTTGATTTTTTATAATAAGAATACATATTTTACAATGTTTAAACTTAATTCTAGATTTTTTTACAATCCACTTAAACCGTTGTTAATTTTTGAACAGCAGTTGCTTGAAAATTGGTTGGGGTCAAATTGACCCCGTGTGACAAACGTGTTCGAAAAAAGAGGTGTGACAACCGAAGGTTAACACTACAAACGCTTCAGTGATGAAAGAAGAAGAATTTAAGAAGGAGAAGAAGAAGAAGAAGAGGAACAAGGCTTCAAAGCATTTGTAACATCAAATGGACTGCAGCTTATTAAGCTTTCTTTTGTTCTTTTAAAACGACCGATAAGCGGTAATAATCATCATGGTCTGCAAGTAGGAAAAATGTGGGAAAGTACGTTGCCGATGCACGAATCCGCATCGCGGACGCGAAGGCGCGATCGCAAAAGCCCTCTTTTTCCCGATGACTTCGATCAAAGCTTAATTGATTAACTTAACCATAGTGATTAATTTAATCGGCAGAATTGCCTACGGCGGAATTTCTAGCTACAATAATATATAATTCGTTCCTAATCTAATCTTTCTTCACACGTCAAATTATAAAAAGTTCAAAATTCTCCAAATAACCGAATCTCTCGAAGGCAGATTTTTCTGCAAATTTTTTCAACAAATTGCTAAGAAATCTAATAAAATCTCCGATGACGACTGCATGCAAAAACCGAGAAGCTGTCGTTTCGTAACTGCTTAAAAATAATATATTTTCTTTAAGTTACGAAACTACAGATTCTGCCTTGTATTGGTTTCTGCTGTCAAATTATGTTGGCGGATTCTGCTAGCTGTGCTAGCAGAATTTTAATGCGGGCGCAGTTGATAGCAATTAATATTAAATCGCATTTCTGCTGATCTCTGCATATTGATCGCGTTTTTGCGAGCGATAAAGAACGTTTGATAAGAAATGTATTCGACAGATTTACTTCTTGAGATTTATTACATTTATACATTTCAACTCCAGAGATTCCAGTAAAATCTGCTTGATTATTTTGTTCTCATTACTTTGCATATATACATTTATATACATCTGTCGAACGATCGCCCCGACCTTTGTGGAAATCTCCATTACGCTATCGGTCATTTCGAATACTTGCGCGCGACGCGCGACCGATGGAATCTCATGGAAACGGCCTTTAACCTCTCCAAACATAACCTCTAGAATTAAGCGGTTCACCGGGTTCACCATTTTTTCTAAACGCGACGGACGATTACGATTTTGACGTTTCTCATCCGAGAACGATTCTTTTGTAGTTCACGAGCCCGATTACCAACGGCCTTGATTACCAATCGAAATGGCATCGGCTTTGGAATCTATGGTAGTCGATGAAAAACAGCTTCCCGAGAAGCCGGTGGACAGAGAAAAGGTAAAGGTGACGAGACAATAACAAGCGTTTTCCAGAAATGTCCATCTCGTAGACTTAAGTGCTTTTTTAACCGTAAATGCGATAACATTGCATTTGTTTGCACTTCAGACGTGTCCACTTCTACTGCGAGTATTCTGCAACACCGGACGACATCATAACATAATGGAGTACAGCAGAGGGAATGTCCCTTCGAACGAGCTGCAGATATACACATGGTAACATTAACATTGTTTATGACGGAGAGACCATAAGATTTTATATCTCGTTATGATTCTCTGATTAATTTAATGTGAATTCTCTTACACTGTTGTAAGAAGTCATCTCTAATTTTAATTATTTCTGTGTATAAAGGATGGATGCAACTTTGCGAGAAATTACAGGCTTAGTTAAGGAAGTGAATCCGGACGCTCGCAGCAAGGGAACGTACTTTGACTTTTCGTTAGTGACTCCTGAGTTACGCAACTCCGGTTATCGCATGCGTGAGATTGGTGTTACGTGTTCTGGACAGAAAGGCGCAGATGACAACAAAACGCTAGCACAAGCAAGGTAATAAATCTTGATACATGAATTAGAATCTTGATAAATTTCTTAATACTTGAATTAGGAAAGATGATTTTTTAAAATCAGCATTTATACTTGATTATGTACGTATTTTGTATAATTATAGGTTCACAATAGGAGATTATCTGGATATATCGATAACGCCGCCGAACAGGATGATGCAACCGGCAGCTAGACGTGGTGGTTTACGTCAATATTAATATAATAATTTCAGTGTTTAAGTTATGATAAGATCATGTCTCTTACAGATGGTACGTAAATGTCACTACACAGAATTCCAGAAAGACTTCCTAAACTTTTGTATCTATAAATAAATAAAAAATCATTTTCTTTAATTTCTTTAAATTTGCTGCATTAAATATTAAAATTTTTTATTATATGTTTTTTTAGCAATAAAGCTAGATTCTTCTTTGAAATATTCCTAAAACTAAAGACATTCCTAGGAATGTCACATCCCTGGGATTCCTGTTAATTATGAAGTTAATGTAATTATTAGGCAGGATCTCTGGTAACACAATCTGATGGTTCAGATACGTCCCAAAGAAGTGCGCAAAAAAACAGTCCAAAATTGCGACAAAAGTGCATAATATCTGTAATTGAACGAGTACTTACTGTACTATTGCAGCAGTCTGCTGTAAGAAGCTACTGTGAAAATTTATATATAAAACTGTCGCAATTCTTGCGCACTTTTGTCGCAATTTTGGACGTATCTGAACTATCAGATTATGTTACCAGGGATAATTTATTAGCTGTAAATTTTGATGTCTCTGATATAATTTGTGTTTTAGATTTGTATATTCAGAGAGAAGACTGGCAGTAGGTTAGGAAGCTGTAAACAGTATAAATCAATATTTTGCCGTATAAATATTTAAAAAATGTTGGAAAAATGATGAAAAAATATTGAAAAAATATTGAAAAATATTGAATAAACACGTTTATTTCAGGCGCTAAGAATATTATAGGCTATGCATGTTTGTATAGATGGCATATTATCCCATACTGTGTGGCATATTACCCACATAGGTGGGTAATATGCCACTTTGCAACACTTTTGTATTTCTTTCTTTTTAACAGTAAACAATCAAAATATTTCATTAAAACCATATATAAATAACAGATAAGAGAAAGAAAAAGAAGACCAGTATCCAAAGATACCTAAAAAAAAAGAGAAATAGGAAAAAAATCATATTTTTCTTAAGTATGGCATATTCCCCCGAGTTACCCTATAAAAAACTGCGTTGACAAAAAAATATTATAAGCGTCAATATTTTATGTGTTTTCCAATATATTTTCGGTAATACAATAGGCTATTTGTGTTGATAATGATTCAAATTTGCTGGAAAATCTAGCCAATAGTTTTATCTCAAAGTTAAGAATTCTCAATTATTTGTTGTAATTATTAACATTGCATAAAAAAGGACACCAATTTGATTGTCCTTGTGATTTGTTGATACGTATGTACACAGTACCTATTATTCTACTTTTTGAACGTCGATAGTACGTTTTTCGATTCATACGATAGCTGGTAAGCGAGGTTTCTATCGCGCAGACTTACGCAGGGTAAATTTTCCGTTGCCATCAGTAAATATAATAAAATAAAAATAAATAAATTAATTAATTGTAGGTAATTATATAAATTTTGATTTATCTCCCGACCTCTATATCTTCCGAAAGATCATAAAGATAAAATTGAGAAGTTTAATTTAAATCGAAACAAGAAGCAAATTTCTTCGGTAATTATAAAATTAAAATTATATATTTCTGATTATCATTTAAGATTGATAAAAGCTATCATATAAAGATTTCCCAAGGATTAAAAATATCATGACCCGAAGGTAGGAAGGTACCATTAGATAACTGTCTATCGTTTATTCTAATGTGCAATATTAAAGTGATACATATTTTATTATGACAGTATAATATTTTTAAATAATTATATCCAATAATTTAATTATTGGAGAGTTAATTATTATAACTTGGAAATATTTTATATAATTCAAAATTATTTTAATAAGAAGTGCGTGTTATAATTACCATTACAATGCTATTATTGAGCAGGAACAATTTCAGAAATACATTTCTCCTTTGTTTTTTTTTTTTTTTTTAAGTAAAATATTAAAATATTAACTGTATTTTACAAATTAAAAATTATTTTGGAAGATATATATCATGTAAAACATAATTTTTCAGCTAAAAAATTTATTTATTTGGTCGAAGTTAATTAAATGTACTAGCAAGATTATTATGGCATGATGTATTACGGACACTCTCTGATATTGAGCATTTTTACTGACATGTTGGACGAGTGGATGGAAAGGATATAAAAACCGGTGACGGTATATTTAAATCTTGTTTGTTGCATACCAACAGAAAATCAGAAAAAGCAGAGTGTAGGGGTTGAAATATATCAGATTAAGCATCTGTAGCTGACAAGCAGCAAATTCTTCGCTCCAGAGAGATTTTATTTGTGCATGTAATACTACAGCGATACGGTATATTATACGACCAAAAAATAAAATAGAAATATATAGCCAATTGAAAATAAATTTATAAATTGAATAGAATTTTATATTAATCTCTTATTTTTATAAATTTTTTAACTATATTTTGTGTAAAGTTATTGTCTGACGTAAATAAATGTCTGTATAATTTAAAATTGTTAAAACGTTGTTTCCCCAAGGATAATTAATATAAAAATTAATAGAAATTTTTTAAATGTTCTATATGTGTTGTTGAAAGAAGGGCTGTTGGCATATTTACAAAATACTATAAATTCCAGAAATAATTTCTTTCGTTCATGTATCACATATAGTGCACTACATGAAGGAAAACGTAAACGCAAGACTTGTTTACTATATATTTTTATTAAAAAACTTGGACTTATATTTCGCATACGAGAAATTATGAAAATTAATATTTAATAATAGATATAGTACTTTATGTTTAAGTAAATATAGATGTAGTGTCTAATATCTAAAAAAAGTTGGTTGTTTTATTTGGCTTAAAATGCCTAATTTAATTGTATTTTGTTTAATAATAATTATGAACAATTAGGGGTTAAATTTATCAAGTTCAACCTGATTCTTCATTACGTATTCGCAGGGAAAGATATACGTTTTGTACACATTAGGCAGTTTCTACGTCGGTTATTGTTGGCGCTTGTAAAGTGGGAGGAGTGCAAAAGCGGCGGAAAGATTGTGGGGTGGCTTCTTACCGCAATCACCTGCGGCTATTTTAAAGACACTTCCACTTTAATTATACCAAACCGCTCTCGCGATATTACGATATTATGATATTACGAAGCATAAGCCGGGTCCCGGAGATTTAGGGTCGCGGAAAGTTTAAACTGTGCACACCCCAAAAACCCATCCCAGTCTCCTCCCGTTACGATTTCTCCTCGACCGTTATCTAACTTCGACGATAGCGTTACTACCCGCTTTCGTTTTCCAGTATTGCCGGAAAATACCTACCTACCTCCCCTGAGGTAGGTAAATATATAAGCTAACGTAAGACGTTACTGTTGGAGCGATAACATGGAATGTCTGACGTAGCTGCGCGGTACTTCTTCTACAATAATATTATATCCTCTAGATATAAAAGGTATAAAGATTTGATTCTCTAATCGTATCTTATTAAAATTATATCACGTAATTCAATTTAGGTCCTAATTTATTTCAAAAGAAATTTATTTTAAAGATCAGATTTGCTGTAATTGCGAAAAAGCTTTGCAAAAACTAATAAATTGTGTTATTTTATAATTAAATATTATTATTTTATTGTCTAATATTCCATTTGTCGCTATATTAAGAAGCGAGTCTAATGATATTCATAATATCTTTATATCACAAAGCTTAATTCTTTTTCGACGGATGTACTAATAATCGCATATTATCACATCAGACCTGCTAACCGTAAAATACGCGCTATATCGTATAGAAAAAAATTTTAATGAGAAAGTAAAGTTTAAAGCACCGGGGAGGTTTGTAGAGACGGTAGAGTGGATTTGGCGTGCATTAAGGGCCGCACCTTCTCTCTAGAAAATTCGCGGGTGTAATCAGTAATCAAATTTATTAGTTTCTATTGTCTTGGGGGGCGAAATTCTTTTCCGATTTTATGGCGTGGAAAGACGATATAATAAGGAGAGAGCCGCCTCGAGCGAAGCTGCGAGTAACGAGGGAATAAGAATGGCTAGGCGGTCGGGGGTGGCACGGTTTCTCGGTAGGAAGGGAGGGAGGGGGGCAAGATTTACTGGACTCGCTAGTGGCCGCCAACTTCGTAAGGGATACCTTCTCGAAAATATTAAAGCGATATAATGCGAGCACGCGAGAACTTAAACGAGCGCTTTAGAGAACAATAAAATTGCTTATATTGAATTGTTATTTGGACGCAAAAACTTACTCAGAATTACCGATCTGGTTTTTATTTTTAACTATTTCAAGCAGATTAAAGTATTACTTGCTTTACTTGACTCTATAAATGTTATAGCTTTCTTAATTATTTTTATCTAAACTTTTTATTTTTAAATATATTGAATTTATAAGAGAGAGAGAGAGAGAGAGAGAGAGAGAGAGAGAGAGAGAGAGAGAGAGAGAGAGAGGGAAATCGCGGGATCAGAGAAGAATAAAAGGAGATAACTCAAAATTTTCATTTATTAATTTCCGGAAGCGTCGGAGCCGCGAACGCGTCAGAATCGATTCGTACTAGTGTGCGGTGACAAGAAATCTGTTGACTCAGGAGCGCGAGAGGTGGCTGTAATAAAAATAAATATTCCCAATGTATGCGAACCGAGCGGGACGAGCGGGAACAGTAAAGTACGGGGTTCTCGCAAGGGGAGAAAGGGTGGTGGAGAGGGCACGACGTCGTTTCCCGCTTGTATGCTCCATAACGATATATAAAGCCGACATATTTCCGAATAAATCGTTTTTTTCAAATCTCTTGCATAGAACGACCGATAAACTCGACATGGATAGCTCATGCCGAGGGGGAGAAGGTGTCGTACCGATACTCTCTCTCTGAAGCCGACGCCGTTTTCTGCTGTGCTGTTGTACGGATTTTTATTCGGCCACCGGTATATTTATGGACGATCGTGTGCGTACGGCGTTGCGCAGATTCGCGAAATGATTTACACCCGTTTTTCGATTACGCCGCCTCTCTGCGGATCCATAATCGTAGATATATGTAATCCACATTTGTCCACAATGGAATTTCATTATTCCGAATTTATGGACAATGAAATAAATGTCTGTTGTCACCCTTGCCGTCTTTGGTATCAGACATTCGTACTTAACAAATAATTTTTTGAAACAAATTTTTGAAGTCATTACGTTGAATTATAAATTTTGTAACATGTATAACAAGATCTAAAGATCTTTATTGCAGAATTTTAAAGATACATTGTGACATTTTTCAGTCATTAGTATACATAATCAAGATACATAATAGTCCTAAGATAGGAAATTATTAATTTGTAATGGAACTGTTCCATGGTCCAGTGTTAAATATAATCATAGAAGTTGGAATATCACTATTAATTTAGTCTTTTGGGGATTATAATTTCATATACGGCACGTTCGAGCTGGAGTTAGGGTGCGATATAAAAGCAGAAACACAAATCTCGGTTGGTTTCGGGCGGTTGCTTTTCAAGATCTCGGTAATGGACCCCGGATATACTCCTGGAGTGGATGTTTCCTGGGTCTGAATCAGCTCTAATACCAGCCGCTCACGATATAGACACATTCGTTATTTCACATTAGTATTTGCAATGTAAAACAATATCAAGATATAGTGATATTACGGTGAGAGAATATTAACGTTATTGACTTTACTTTTCATAATCTGAATCTAATTAAACTAAATTTCTGGACTACTTTAAGAAAATATAATAATATATAATATCACTGCAATATATACATTTTTTTTCTCTCTCTCTAATGCCTAAATAATGATATATTAAGCATTTAAAAATGTATTTTTATTTCTGAAAAGATTTGTATTCTATCGAGCTGTATTGTTTAGTATTCCGGCATAGTGCCGATGATGTTTTACCGATAAGTCATGGGTGGTTATGCTTCTTTTTTCCGAGCCCAGCAGGCTGTAATGGACCGCAACATCTTGCGGAGCAGTTCACACACCCGTCTAGCTTTTCATCCCTTTGTCATTTTGTCTCGGCCTCGCAGCCAACAAAAGAGTAAAAACTCATATCACGTGGCCGACAATCTTTATGCGAGTTTCTTCTAGTGAAATTTCTTTGCTCGCGAATTTATTTTACGTTGTAAACTGTTGATATCGAATTTTTTTGAAATATTCTTTGACGAAGGTTTTCGTTGTAATAATATTTATAAAATAACAAGACTAGGATTATATAATCTTACCTTGATAATTGAAATTATTATTAAGTTTTACATTAAAATAAAACTAGTGTTTAAAGCATTGTTTTCAAAATCAGTAAATCGCATCTCCCCTTCTCATAAGCCTTCCCTCATCTCCCTCTTGATGAAAGGCATTAACACCGCATTGTTTATGAGGCACCGTAAGAAACCAACGACGACGGCAAGAGATTTAGGGGTGAATCGAGAAACGAGACGTTGCGGGGAAAACAAATGGCGCCGGGATTCTCTGCGATAAAAAATTGCACATCTGTTTACATTAATACCCAGTCATTAGCAAGACTTAGTGTCAAAATTCCAAGTCGCTATTTTCTAGGTCGCACGAAAGGTCTCTCAACAGACAAATGCGACGGATCGCGCGCGGATCGTCGAAACACAGAAGTGAATCTTTTGATTAATTACAGTGTCAGTGAAAATAACCCGAATTTTAACTACGAATAGTTTCTCACACATATTTTATAGAATCTTTGACATTATTCACTTATTGTTAGTTCAAAAAATATACATATACATAAATGTTAATTAATATATGGCTTATTAGTTGATGTTAGTTGATATATTACTGGCGAGTCTTAAAAGTGGTTAAATCGTTATTTAATTTTTCTTTAATTTGAAGGATATTATCGTATCAAATTTACTAGTTAAAGTGCTTAAATATTAGATACGGAATTGACAATATCTTTATTAATACTGGTTTCAAGTTTTAATTTTTTAGCGTGTGTGACAGTTTAATAGTAAAGATAGATATCTTATGTATAATTAAACGATAGAACATGAAAGTTTGAAAGCAGTATCAGTGAAGGAAATGTTAATTTAATCACTATTAAGGACGTCGTTTGAAATAATGGTATATATTCTTTTACTTTATAATTAGCTAATACAAATTGCAAACATGTGTCTGAGTTTATCTCTCAAGAGAATGTGTAAATCAAAATAAGCATCTGTAATAATCTTCAGATCTACATCCTATAAATTACTCAGAGCGCAACATCTTGCAATTCCTCCTGTCGGCGTCGCTGTAGAGTCCATAATTGAAGAAGCTACAGCTTGTCTGATAAATTCATCTTTACAGAATAAACGATTGTTTTCCCAATGAGTCCAGAATAAGGACGCGAGCGGAAATGAGGAAAGGGGTGCGAGAGAAAGGGTGGGAAGGGAGGGAGAAAGGGAGAAAGGGAGGAAGGGAGCGAGCGAGTTCGTCGCGGGTTCGAAGGATGAGGGAATAGCGGAAAGGAAGAAAGGTGGAGAAAGAGATGAAAGAGGGAGATGGGAGACATCGAAGGACGACCCGGGCGTTCATCGGACATTTATCCAATTAACCGATTCGAGTCGAGTAACCGGGGGTCAGGAGATCGTTCTGATACCTATACACATACCTACACACACACACGTACGCGCGCGCCCTTCCGCGTTCCTCCGCGGGGTCGTCCGTACGGATACCAGAGAAAGCTCCATTACGTATATATGCCTAATGCCGAATGTTGATCTGTTATGTTTAATTACAGGGGCTGATATTGACGGGTCGGTATGTGCCTCGAAGAGGAGAAACGCGGCGCCGCGCCGCGGCGGGAATGAGGGAAGGGCGGGGAGGGCGGGATTGGTTCCGGTTGCTTGTTCGCAAAGTCACCCCTTTCTCCGTGCGGATCCGGGCGGCGGAGAAGCGACGGAGGTTCTCCGGGCACTGTCGAACGAAATGGCCAGCAATATTGTCGTCGTGGTCCGGGGGATTTGCGTGGGGCGGATCGGAAGGGGTTGGCAGGGGCCGCCCGAGTGACACGGGAAATTAATTATACGCTCCTGGAAGTCCTGACCTCCGATAGAATACCCGAAGCAGACTGCGCCGTTCGCGATTCCCCCGCACCTCTTTCCACCGCGCCGCGTCGCGGACGTTCTCTTATTTTCCGATGATGAGAATCGGGCTTCGTTTCTTTTCCCGTGAGCGTTTCCCAACGCGCCAGTGGCATCGATAGGTATGTCGGAGACGTCCTTTGAGATGTCTACCTTTGTTTGAAACTATATAATGTCTTGAAATCAAAAGGATCACGAGATTCAATTTCCCACTAAATTCTGATGACGAAGGGCCACGAGAGAGAGATAATCACTCGAGGCGAGTGATAACATATATTGTGCTCTAATATCTACTCAAACATAAATTCATATTTTATATTTTGAAGTTAAAATTCTGTAAACGGTAAAATATCTTTTATCTTCCGAGAAGCGATGAATACAATGTAGTGCTAATATCGGTTATAAATTAACTCCCGTGCTGTAATTGCGAAAACGCGACGTTACACAGCGCGGTATTACACCACGGTGACAAAGTTATTGAATCGTCGAAGGAACCGCAACGATGTATATCTATTTATTTTGTGTGCCCCACGGTGACGGGGGTTTGCAGGAGAGAATATTGCATTTCCAGTCTCCGCAAACCATCTCTCTTCATTTGTCTCCTTCCGACGTCGACTTCACCCCCCTGGATTCTATAATCCGCTTACGGCATGGACTCATTACACAGCTCACATTATTAATACCGCGTATAACGTATTCTTATTAGTTATTCTCGGAAGTATAAAGTCAGCTCTCCTTATCCGCATAGCTGACACTGTCTGCTTGCTCTGTGAAACTCCGTTAGAATTTGTTACCGTTCCTCCATTACATTCTCTGTAGTGAGACTCTCGCGTTATCTCTATCATTTAAATTTATCATGACACTGCTTGATAAATATCTCTATATTATTAAAATCAAATAAAATTTTTATATATCTACTGATTTTTTATTAAAGAGATGCTTTTACAGATAAATTATCTTATCAAAAGTTGTATAATTATACTATTTCAGTATACTTGTACATTTTTGAGAAATAACTCTTATGACAATCTAACATTATTTGAACAAAAATTACATTAAAAAGCGATATCCTAATCTGACTTAATGTAATATGTTTGACCTAGGATGGAGCTCGTAAAATTTCTGCAAAAATTATATAAAAATAAAAAAAATTGTGCAAATTAGGAGTTTGCACATTACTTTCTCGCCATTTTTAAGTGTGCAAATTAGAAATTTGCACATTGCTTTTTATTACGCTTATAAAGCTTCCTCTATGAGGAAGCCAAACTAATAAATACTAATAATTATGCATCAAATAAAATACAAGTTTCCTCATAGAGGAGCTTTGTGAGCGCAATAAAAAGCCATGTGCAGATTCCTAATTTGCACACTTTTTATTTAATAATGTGTAAGTCACGTAATTAATTTACTTAACGTACTTAACGGTAATCAAAAGTAATAGCTCATCAATCGAAAGAAATTGTCTGCTGTCGAAAATAGTAATCCGTCGCACACAAAATTCAATTTCGGTAAATAAAATTATTTAGTTGCTTGTTCGTGCTTTATTGTTAATAAAGGATTACGCATAAAAGCGCTGGGTATGCATGTCATCTGGCGTTAGAATTCAAGATTGGGGTCTCAGGCATAGATTAGGATGCGTCGTGTTCACATGCCAGCGCGCTTCTTAGACACGGCGATGGCAAATAAGGCAGCCGGATTCTAATTGCCAGTCATAAATCAGGGACAACACCTGCACGATTCCGAAATGTTTATGGGGGCGGTGCTGTTACATCCTTCATTAGAAGGACGAACGGATGAAATGACGAACTGATTCAAGTTTAACCGACGCGCCGTGACATTAGTATTACTAATTACGCTCGGCAATCAGTGGCACGTGTCATTCCGATAATTTTATACGATTGTTGTGTCTAAGAATCTTTTATTTGGTTATTTCACAAGTTTTTGATATACAAGGGAAGAAAAGTGTCAAGTATTTCATCTTTTCTTAAATGAAAAACATTATTTTGACGATAGCAGACAAATGAAAATGAATTTCCTTTCTCGTATCTAACTCTGTAATTCTACGGGAATGGATACATACATAGATACATGCAAAACATCTTTTTATACAATATAATTGTAAAAAGGCATTAATTAATACAACGGAATTGGATCTCGCTTTAGCCATTATGCATCGTTATCTCGAATGTTGTGTTGTGATATAAAACTCAAAAGCGATGAACAAGAAGGGATTCGGACAATCTCTTTGCCGGCATTTTCCTGCCGAGCGCCGAATTAGCGTGGAATTAGTACCGGAGACACGATGAGAGGCAGAAATTAGCGGATATGTAAATTAGGCATCTTCTTTGCTGCGCTATTTGTCATGCATTTTTGTCGAGACGTTTAATCGAGAAGTTATCTCATAATGTAAACGGAAGGATAATATTGAGAATTTTAATTGTAAGAAATCAGTATATTATTATTTGCTGATGATAACAAAATTCATTAAAAACAAATGCATCGATGAATCTATAATGTAATTTGTATATGATTATAGGTTATATATATATACATATATAGATGTGATAAATATTAATCTTATGTTTATACACTATCATATTTTTTTTGTTTTAATATTAAATCTTTTTGAAAAAAAGTATTAAATTAACTGCATATTTAATGTATATTTAATGCATATTTTAAACCACACAAGAAATGTCTGAACAGTTATCTATTTATAATTTTTAGTCCTAACTTGTCTACAGTCTTTCTTTCAAATTTTCTGGCAAACCATAGAATGAACTATCGCGCGATTTGACTAAAAGTAAGCTTTAAGTCAGTGGATTAGTATAGTGAGCTCCTTTTCTCTCAGGATAATACCTCGACTATCGTCGAGTATCCCATGGGATTGTATTTAAGTGCGTTTCGCGATGCACAAAGCCGCGGTCTCCAGAGAGTGGCAATCGACTTTCTTTGAGAAGTGCCGGCAAGGTAAAGGGGGGCAAGGAGCGGGTCCGACAAAAATAAGAATAGTAAATAATATATTCGAGTAATAGGGGCCGCGCCGCGCGCGTTTCGCGTGCACAACTCACCCTATAGAACGGCGCGCGTCTTATAAGGATGAAGAGGGAGGCGCGAGAATGAACGTAATGAAAAACTGGGGCTGCTTAAATAAAATAAAGCTTGTCGGCATATTATTGGTGAGAGGGCCGTACTTTATCTTCCACCCTGTTTCGCTACCACCTCACCATTTTTCCGTTTACTCTTCGCGAGGCTGGCGTCGGGCACTCGGTCTACTGATAATCTTAGGTATGTGGTGCGTAACGAAAGATGTGCCTTAAAGACTACCATTACTACAGAAACAGTATATTACATAGCACTTTAAATTATTGCACCAATTATAACTTTTAATTCAATTAAAATGTAACACACACAATATAGAGATAATGAAAATTTTGATGTTTTTCTTAACGTTAATATTTCCATTTTATAGTTAATATTAGATCAAAACAACATCAATTTTTATCAAAGAATAAAGAAGATTAATTTGTTATAATGATAAAATATAATAGCATAAAAATAAAATATAAGAATTGTAATAATTCTCTAAACTGATTAATCTTCTCTTCATATATAATTTGCAATCTTATAATTATTTATGATGTTTTCATAGTATGCATAATACATTCTTACATCTCGCGACAGAAAGACAGTTTTTCTTAAACTTTTCTTACGATTTTATATTTTCGAAGAAAAACAGGGACAACAATAACTGATAATACACTGCTAGCGAGGAATGGCGAGGATAGTTAAAAAATAATTATGAACGGCAAACATCCATAATTTAAAGCCTATTATTGATATTTGCAGGATGCCCAGACATTACGTGATGGCGATCTTATGTACAGGTTTGACTTATCGGTTTTCCTTCGCGCATAAATCTCATTCGACTCCACCGTGTTGCATAGCTTGTTTCCATGTCGCAAACTACGGCCGCTATCACACGGAGGATCAGAAGGGTGAGCCTAAGCGTTTCATCCCGAAGGCTTCGCCGATCGATCGCGATTCCCAAGGTCATCCGGAGTTTTCCGGCAATGGACATTGTGTCGAATGATCCGTTTCGATAGGCTATGGGGATTCGAAAAGAAATTCCTACCAGCCGAAGCGAAACTTTTTCACCAGTAATCTTGCATCTCCCACGACTTTTTATCCTCCTCTGCTCTCCCTGCCTCTCTTTTTCTTTCTTTGCATCGTATCCTGAAAACACCACCGTTCATCACGGTGAAATGGGGCGTACTTAAGACGCTTTCACGCGCAGCTTCTTTTTTACATTTGCAGTTTCTATCAAATTTGTATTTTTTTTCTCTCGCGATAACACATTGCTAGAGCGAAAATAGGAAATATAAATCAAGTGTCATTGAAGAAAATCTTTTGATGATGATAACACGATGATCGAGGCGGAAAGAAAAAGATTCAGGAAATTCAAGGTTATGCATTCCCTTTAGAATCGGGTAGTCTGCGAAGAGGGTGGGAAAGACCGAAATGGCAACGAGCGGAGACCAAAAGTGGGAGTTGCTCGGTGGCAAGATTACGGCGAAGTTGCGCTCATTTAAATAATGCGCACAATAAAGTATGCAATGGCGAGGGCGGAGGTTGGGCTGGGTTCCGTTAGTTCTCTCGGTGTGGAGCGTAGGGAATGGCGCTCCCGGGTGCAGTCACGTACCTTGAAGAAGAGGCAAAACAGCTAAACGCACGCATACGCATGAGCGCATCTTTAAGGGCAAAGATAATAATCTGCGGGCTACAATTTTAGAAATATAGCGTTTAATTTAGTATCTCTTGTGATTCACATATTTTCCTTATTTATTTAATTATTACTATAGTTATTTCTTTTAAATAATTAATAAATAATATAACAACAGACATATTATACTGTTTCGAGTGATTAAGTATAGTCTTATCAATGCGATTATTTCTGCAAAACGTAGGGTGAACCTTCGCTCGCGATGAACATTTTAATGCCGGAAGCTACAAATTCGTGCGTCTCTTAAACGCGTGGCGCTGTCCGGCGCGCGGAAAGAAGCAGTCAAACGGCGAAGAAGCGGTCGAAGGATACGGCGAGGGTTTGGCGGAGCTTTTCTCCCTAAGGGTCGCTCGCTTCGAGGGGTAGAGAAGAGGCCGGCCAACCGTGTTTTTGCGAGCTGTTTCTGCTGACCAGTGCGGCTTTTCCTGTGCGGTCATCTCTCGTCGCCTCCCAAAGCTTGTAGAGTCGCTTATTGCCTCGAAGCTCCTGTTAACCGCCCTCTTTAGCTTCCTGTCCCGTCAGTCCTTCGTATCCTACCTCCTTCGTTTCTTACGCGTCAATCCGTGGGACAGATTATAGCCGGATTTTGGACGACCCTTTGCTAATTCGTATCGACCATGCTTGTAATGTTGCTGATGTCATTGCGTGACATCGTTTTAACTACTAAAAAGTAGACAATAAAAAAATTTTGTTTATATGAAAAAAGTTTTCTTTAAAAAATGTACAAATTCTGAGAATAATTCAGCGGACTTCTTTCGCTGCATTAAACCACCATCTTCTTTTTTTTTCCCAATACATCCTCTTGTGGGTACATATATTTTTTAGATCCTCGAATTAAATAATTCTCGGAATTTATCAAGTAGCGGATTAATAAGTAATTGCACATTTGCGTTGTCTTTTCTGCCAATTCTCTTCAAGGTATCGTAATTAATGAGCAATAAATGGGGATTTATAAATGAAGCCGCATATTATTTCCGATAAACAGCAAACGCTGGCGATGCTTTATTTCCATTTGGCTAGCGGTAGTCCGTTTGGCGATGCGTTACTTTACAACGTTTTACATGGCCGAGCTTGCTTTGATACGAGCTGAGAGAAACAAGTAAATTGCGCAAGTGAAAATTCCAGCTCTGCGAGAACGTAATCAGTACGGCACACTTTGCGCGCGCGCGCTTGTTCCAGGTGGAGGGAATACAATGTCCCGGGGCGATCACTTTGTGAAGATTCGAGGCAGCGTAGATCTCTCTCTTCCTTTATCAGCCCCCGCACCCTCAGCCGGACTCACCTCTGTTCGGCCGGTTGATTTTAACACGTAATAAGATTCGCGGACGGTAATGTTACATGTTTGTACTCGGCTTGTTATCGCAACGGAAAATTACACAACACCGCCGCCGCCGCTGCCGCTATGTGCCACCGCCTCCTCCATTAAAGGGCGCAAAACATTTATAAGTATCCAGTGCCGCCGCGGGCTACGCGAAGCGAAATAAAGTCTGCTCTTCTCTGAAACAAAGCGGTTTTTATGAGGCGCGAGACATCGCGAGTTGCGGGTTCAAGGTATAAATACGGGATGGCAATTGACATTTAACCTCCTGCTTTGGAATTTAATCGACGCGCTCGCGTATCTAATTTAACATTTTTAATGTGCAACCTCTTGTAAAAGGCGCGGAAGATAATATGTTCATTATAAATCGTCTTTCATAAGATGGAACTTGTACGTACTATAAATTTTATATAATCGTGCAATTTAGTTGTGTGAAAAATAATTTAATTTATATTGGTTGAAATATTATTTCTTCGTTTTATGCACCAAAATTTTTATATAAATTTCCATTTCTAGCAAATTCTGTAATTGTACCTTATACTAAATATGAAATTCGCGAATGAAATTGAGTAAAGAAATTACATATACGAGAATGTTTGTCGAATTTGCTTCCTTTAAAAGATCATATCTCGGTCAGGATAATCGCTCGACAGCTAAACAAGATAATAATTTAAAGTTTTAACAAAGTTAACGGACTAACATAGCGGGTTACTTCAGACTGATATTTCTGAATATGCACTTGAGCATGCGCGCAATATGTAAAGTTATGTCACGTAATTGAAATTGTCGGTACCGGTAAACTAGCGTAAGGGTATTTCCGGGGATAAACGCCGAGAGAGAGAGAGATAGAGAGATAGAGAGAGAGAGAGAGAGAGAGAGAGAGAGAGAGAGAGAGAGAGAGAGGAGAAGAAGAGAGAGAGAGAGAGAGAGAGAGAGAGAGAGAGAGAGAGAGAGAGAGAGAGAGGAGAGAGAGAGAGAGAGAGAGAGAGAGAGAGAGAGAGAGAGAGAGAGAGAGAGAGAGAGAGAGAGAGAGAGAGAGAGAGAGAGCGGCACAACTGTCGCATAGTTTTGCATCCCTCCGGTCGGACAATTAAGCGAATTACATGTAACAGCTGAACATTAACTCGTAATGTGACCCTTCATTTACTCGACCGTTAGCCACACCTACTACCCCTCAAGGGTGAGTACTTATCATCCCTCCGTCCCTTCGATCTCTCATACTAATCGAGGTACGGATTTAGTTTGAGAAATAGCCACCTGAACTACGCAATCATCCGTTGGCGCGACTTAAGTACAATTAACGTGTGTCGGTGAATACTTGATTATTTATCATTTACATTTTGATTAAAATTCAAACCGAGCTAATTCTCAAATAAATTGATTTCACTGAAGTAAACTAGTTGTAGCTTTTTAATTTTTACAAGACATGATATATTAGTGTAATCTTTGATTACGCAGAATTTATTCACGCTTTTATTTTTATTATTTTTGTAAGGGCATCTAAATTTTCCGCTGCTAGAAACTTATTCCCACATGTCACAAAGGGCGTAAACAGTATTAACACTCAATGAACACACTGTGGGGTCGTGTTATCGGCTATACCCTCCAAGTTCAAATTACTGCCGGCATTTGCCTTATCTCCGTCCCTAGTAAGCCGGCAAAGAATAACTACCGAAGATATCGGCTCTGCATATGTATCAGCTCGACTGAAAGTAGTTAAAGAAGTAAAACAAAATGCCGTGAAAATGCTAAACTTTATACCATACTGCTGTCATTTGAAAATTATCTATTTATCCATTTTTAATTCTTTTTAAATTATTTATCACCATATACAACAATAATAAATTAAGAAATAAATAAAAATAAACATATGTTATTTAAGAATCTGCGAATATTAATAAATGCAATCAGTTTAAGATATTACAAAGATTTATCTGGACAAAAGTTCAGACATATTGAATTCTCAGGTTTTATACGCGGTGTAAAATAATTTTGCATAACAGATAATTTTGTTCTCAAACACCGTCTGATGAGGTTACAAGAATATGTTGCACGAAGCGAATGGAAAGTCGAACCGCGACTGGCAGACAAAGACGGTTCTCTGTCGAATTTCCGGGGTGGTGCGTTTCCGGTGATGTGTGAGTCTGGATGGTGGCATCTTCGAGAATACCGCGGGAAAAGAAGGAAGCTGGGAAATCGACTGTCAGCTGGCACTCGAGAGAGCGTCGAGAGCGCGTTGCTGCGCACGAACGGGAAGTTTTTAGTTGCGAAATATTTGTAAATATTCCCTCTTTGTGGGACTTTGCGGGAGATTGGGAAGAAGTTGGGGGAGGCTTCTCCACACACACAGTACGGAACGAGTCAAGAGTGGAAAGAATAAAAGCTTTCTACTCTGTTATACGTTTGACGGTCAAACGGATTCTGTATTTGGCAAGAGCCCGTGTGCCGCCGGTCCGGCCGCCCTTCAAAGAAATGCCACGTATTTCGCGTGGTGCGTTTCCTATGATTAATGCCGGTATGTAATGGGTTGTTTGCCCTCAAAATATGCCATCCTTTGACGATCTCCTGGATAGATCCGGTGATGTTTACGACGCTCATAGGATATTCCGCTAAATCAAGGAGATCTGCTATATATTACGCGTGAATGGACTTATCTGACGAATTTCACCGCGCATTATTCTTTTCCGTAAAACAGTATTTTAATTATTTTGAGGAATGTTTATTTATTTAAAAAATTTATAAGAAATTGCAATGTTTATTTATAATAACGTGGCCATTGTGTAATCTTAATAGGTATACTAATTTAAATTTATTTTAAGTTAAATGGATGATTTAAATTAAAAGTTGCGTTTTAGTTAGCAAAATAATTAATTTTAAAGATTAATAAACCATGAAAAACTATATTATTTAATTAAATAATAATCAGCTAATTTCAAAATAATATAAAATATAATATTATGTTTATATAATTCGTTTTTAGCAAACTTTTAGCAACTCGGTCAACCTCATATAACTCGTTAATATTTTATACTTGACTTTTTCGGTCAATTATCATCTCTAGTTATAATGTTACCATTTATGTACGAATAAGCTGTATTATTAAGCATATCCCTCGCGGTCGGTTGGGAAAAAGCTTGCCACTGAAACGCGTGGTAAGCAAACGCGTAAGTAATTAAGTGGATCCAGGTGTTTCTGCGGAAAGGACGTAAAATTAATGGGAGTCGGTAACGATAGATATTCTCCGGGGTAGATCTCTTGGCCCGCCACACGTTGGACCGTCGAATCACGCGAAAGGCATCCCACGACTGGTAAACAAGCAAGGGTAGTTAGAGCAACGGTTAAACTGATGACTGTAGGCCTGCGGGGATGTTTAGGAGGGTTGTTTACGGCTACTTTCTCTCCACGGTCAATAAGGTCCAATCACCCCGGGAGACCAGACGATGTCTTTCCATTCAGTTCCTTCTTATTCGCTGACGATGCGACCATTGACCATCGCTATCGTATTTGCTAAAGATAAAAATGTGTCTTTAACCCTCCTCTTATATGACAATATACATTCACCAGACGTTTTTTCGATATATCGAATAAGTTTCATATTATGCAAAATTCCTGGACAAATCGGAGAAAAAGTTCCCGTTTTATATTGATATTCTTGTCATCTTCTTCTAAAGAAGCACATTGTAAAACATTTTTTTATAATTATATTTAAACATGGATGTAATTATATATACATATAATTGGTAAATTTATTAAATTATATTAATTGCTAAGCTTAATATAATTTTATACAAAACTTTACAATTATATTCTTTCTATGTAGACTTTGCTGTAAGAATAAAATAAATATGATTCGCGATAATACTGTCGCGGATACGTCTACTGTAAAAAAACAAAGGGGATGAATAGAGGGAGGTGGTAGACAGATTCGAGGGTGATGCGAAGATAGAGCATTTGCATGTGCCGATTGGCCACGTGGAAGCTCTGCTCGCTCCATCGCGCTTTCCTTTTAGCTGGATCTCTCACGTGATTTTTTTTCAGCACACATACACACACATCAAGTTATTCTCGACTATTTAAATTCTTTATATGTATCTTGCTTTTAATATTACGTCGACTCTTTAGATTTGTGTAATATTTTTTATAAAAGATTCCGTCTTGTTTGTATCAGCGCGAATAATAATAAATTGACGTAAGCATTACTTAGGACGACTTAACAAATATAGATTAAAAGTTGTTCGGATAGCACCGAGGGTGTTGTTACGAAAGTGCGACAAAGAGAAGAGAGAGGAAATAACGAAAGATGAAGGGAGATGCGTCGAACTTGGCGTGGAAAACGGGTTGGTTTTCGAGATTGGTGGCTGCGGAGCGGCGCCCTATACACGTACCGATGGAATTGTGTTTGTATTTTAATGAGGGGGCTATGCTAATCCCTCTCGCGGCATGCAGCCGTTTCAACCCTCCTCACCGGGCGCGGGCGACGAAGGAGGGCCCGTTTTTCCATTTCGTGGCTGCCGCGAACGGCTACACGGCGCTGAACCGAAGCTGAACCGCGCGGGGCTGCTTCTCTACGCTATTCGAGACTGGCGAATAAATTCGCACTTCACTTGTGTATTTGCAAATTTTAAAGGGGACGGGCGGGCCTTACAACGCCCGATTGTTTTAATATCGTTTCGTTGCCGCATGCACAGGGGAGAGCTGCGCGAAAGAATTAAAGGATAAACGGTAGGATATTCGTTGATTCTAGTCACTTCTTCAAAATACGATACGTAAAAACTTTCTCGCGAGCGATAGAAAAATGGCCTGCTTTATGAATTTGATGAATTAAATTGCACAACAACGAGGATACGCGAAATATTATATATCTAATTGTAAGTCAATGCAGTTAATTTAATAAAATTTAAGAAAAATGTTTAATTAGTTTGATGAATATTATTTTTAAGTTATGCGCATGCTTTCGCAAACTATGAAGATTAAAAGTAATTAGGCTGACGCTATTCATACTCTCGTCAAAACTTCTGTTACATTCGTTCTAACACCCTTTTCTGACCTACTGCCATAATTTCAGCAATCGATAGAGTCCATACGCTCGCCTACGTATGTATGTTTGTTTTCACCCCTGGACAGTCGGTTCCCCTTGTTAGAGGGTCGTTAGTCTTTAAAGAGGACTTATCGGGCTTAGGTTCAAATATCGTTCGTATTTCTTTTTTATTTCGTACATTGATTACTATTACATTGTGTGTGATTGCTATTTTTAATATTTTTAAATATACGTAATTAATGAATATAAAAAAATGTACAAAAAATTAAATATAATATAGATATTTATGCATTAAAAAAATAATATTTTAGAAGTGTGAAAAAGAATCGTTTTACGTTTTATCAGAATACAGTTTTAAATGTGGCTTGCTTCCGTCAGAAATACATTTCGTATTCTGTAGAAATAAATCAGATTTACGTCTGTTGACGAGATTTTCGAAATGTTGCATTTTGCAATGCAAACATGTCGATACCAAATAACTCAACTACATCATATGTACAAAACCTGATTAAAAAATCACTTAGAATTATTTCTGTTATTTGACGGTGGAGCATAAGTTTTTATGCTCGTTTATGTTTGGACATGGCCTTGCTTGGATGTGGAGCGGAAGACAACAAAACATAAAAGCAAAGTCCATCACAGGCTATAGCGGAGTAGCTATTACACGAGGACCGAGAGCTTTTTTCCGAGGGAATGAGCTTGGGAAAGTACAAAACTTCCATACTACACATGAAGTTAGACCAATAGGGGTCAATCTAATCGAGTCAATGTACTTACAGATCACTAGCTAGCCAATGGGAAGTTATTCCCTCATATTGAATTCAAATTGTTTCATCGATTTCCAGCATTAGCCCCAGAATAAGCGTTCTGCGTGGTTTTTACATAATTTCAGTAATTTTATCAACAATATCGATTGTTCGTACATTTTTTTTACCGCTGATCTTTTAATGGAAATAAATTACTTTTACTAGAACTATAATTAATTTTCTTTTACTTAACATTTATTAACATTATTTAGATTAATTAAAATTTAAATAATTATTTTTATCAAATTACATTAGATAAATAAATAGAGAATCGTGAAATAAGCAATGAAAATTTCTGATTGTAAGAATAGAATAATTGAAAACTACATACAAATTATGTAAGTTACGTGAGAATATGTGTGATACACATACATGTGATGTCTGATTAATTCTGTGCTACTTACTGTATATATTGTTTACAAAATATAAAGACGTTTCTCAACTCATAATGCGGTTAATAAGTATCTAATAGCATAATGTAAGCCATGATGCAATCGAAGCTATCTTAAGAAATAATTGCTTATGTAAAAAGCCAACTTACAATTAGTCTCGGATATTTTTGATGGTAAATTGCAGATCGACCGATTACTGAGAAACTATATTAAATAACGAAATAATACAATTTAATAAATAAAAATTATAATACAAGTTAAAAAATGTAAAGTGTTTACGCGATTTTATTCACTTATTATTATCAATGTTTGCCACACATTCACGCGTTTACAATTTATTATTTATTATTGTTATTCTCTTTTACTTTATAATTTATTATTTATACTTAAATTTCTAGAGATGTTAATAAATACACTCGTATTCTCAATATTAAAGTCAATAAATTACACCATAAACAATAAATTATTTTTATAATAAATATAATAAATAATTTTATAATAAATACACAATAAATTATTTTTACTACGTTTTTAGTATAATGAAATTATAATTATTAAACGTCATTATAATTAAATAAACGTCACTATCGCAATATAAGATTGGAATGCTTTCCGTTTAAAACCACAATTTTTTAAATAGATCCAAACAAATACTGCATTTGATATGAAGTTATAATATTCTCATGTTACATAGACCCTCGACACACCTCTTCTAAGCTAGCAGGACCAAATCGGCAGAATCAAACCGGACCTATCAGAATATTTAGTACCCATTTTGTACTAATTTGTACCACTAATAACAATTTTGTATCCCGTGCCATTTCGGAGAAAATCGTGGCGGTGCTACCTTAGCATTAAGCTAGAAAGACCACAAGAAAAAAAAAGAAAATTAAATACAGAAATTTGAAGGACTGAATTTGTACTAATTTGTACCATACAAATAAACTTAATATACATATATTTATCCCTTCTGCTCAAAAAATAACTCACCGGCCGATGCGCAACAGCGGAGTTGTAATTCTGCGTTGATCTGTAACAAAAGAAATATTTCTATATTAAAGCTACGTCCAAGATAATCGACAGTAAATAATTATTGCTCGTTTTTAAAACATTATTTTAACAAATATCTGATTTTAAAATGTAAAAAACAATCGCGGCCGCCGGCGCCGCAATAAGCGGCTGGATATTTCCGTGTTAACTAGTTCGCATAATTCATCCGCGAAAAATTGTGCAAATAATACTGCGACCGTGCGAATAAAGAGAGAGACGCGACGTTCGCGACGTAATATCTCGCATACGCCGGAGATCAGACTCGACCCGAAATTGCACCGTAGTTAAAAACCACGAAAGTGGCGGAGTCCACCACAGAACTGACAGGACGGCAAAATATAATATATAAGAAAATTAACAACTACTCACCCCACGGTCGCTCCGCCGTCGCCCGATGCCTCCCGTCCTCCGTTACTCCGTTGGTCCTTGGTCCATTGTCGCACTCACTCACAACGCGACGACGTTCACGAGCGAAAATCGACGATATCGTCGATATCGTCTCCTCTTATGATCGCGCGATACTAAAGGCACACGGCACTCCCGGTATTAATCTCGCGACGCGGTAACTAATTACGTCGCGGTCGAAGAAACTACGAACGAAACTATACGATCCGCTTGACATCCCGCGATTCCCGCGCGCAGGTAGACACGACAAGTGAAGCGAAGGTGGCGGAGAGAATTTCGTAAATCGCGCACGGCCAACTTCACTCGCCCGGAGCAACTGTCTCGAGAACGCGATTACGCGATTACGCGACTTTGATTAACTACGGATTATCCGAAAAAATGTAATCGAATGCGATATACCTCGGTATCCGTATAAATTCCTCGAAGCACATGAATTAAATGAACTTTCGATATATGTATCACAGTTTGTCGCAAGCTAAACAATCGGACCCGGCGACTCGTGTATTTACTCCGCGATATGGGAACGGGAACTGGAGCGAGGGGCGCGGGGCGCGGGAGTAACGACACGTCTGACGTCAGAACAGGTCACGGGCGTCGCGGTAAACATGAGTAGTGGGGATAGAGTGGGGGTAAGGTGAATACACACGGTGCGCGGTCGCAGCCTCGCTGCGGTCGGTTAGTTCGGTATGCCGGGTATGCGTATCGCATAAAGCCTACCCCTCTCTATCCCCACTGGTCATGTTACCAAGGCGCCCGCGGCCCGTTCTGATTTCTGATGTCGTTGCTCGCGGATCGCACATCGTAGAGTAATATAAGTACGAATCGCCAGGTCCGATTATTATTCAGATTACAGAAAAATGTGATACATCGAATGTTCATTTAAGGCCGGTTCTAATACAATCAGTCGGATGGCCCAATGAGAGAATTTCTTTTTCGATAACGAATTTTTCTCATTGGACCATCGGTTACGTTCCGAAAGCAATCAAAGCGAACGCAGCCTATAATAAGTGTAATGAAGTACACGCCGCGTCCGTGTCGTGAGATTAAGGGTTGATTTATAATAGCCGTAACCGTTGATTTAAGCCGTAATCTTTAAGAAATTGACCAATCACAGTCGAATGTGAGAAGAATAATCGACTGTGATTGGTCAATTTCTTAAAGATTACGGCTTAAATCAACGGTTACGGCTATTATGCCCGATCTACAATAGCTGTAGTAAGCTGTAGTAAGCCTCAAGATGTAAGAAATTGACCAATCACAGTTGATTATTCTCCTCACATTCGCCTGTAATTGGTCAATTTCTTACGGCTTGAAGCTTACTACAGCTTACTACAGCTATTGTAGATCGGGCATTATAAACCAACCCTAATACCGGGGAGTGCCGTGCCTTTTTAGTGTCGCGCAGTGTCGCGCAGTGTCGCGCGATCATAAGAGACGATGTCGTCGATTTTCGCTCGTGAACGTCGTCTCTATGTTATCGTCTATCTGCGGGACAATGGACATCGCGGCACGGGCCGACGTGGGCCGACGGGTGTCGAGCGGATCATACAGCTTCGTTCGCAGCTTCTTCGTCGTAATTTTTCCGTTTCCGCGTCGCGAGATTAATGCCGGGAGTGCCGTGCCTTTAGTGTCGCGCGATCATAAGCGACGATATCGGTCGATTTTCGTGAACGTCGCGAGTGAAGTGACGATTTACGAAATTCCGCCATGTTCGTCTACCTGCGGGAGATCGCGGCACGGGCCGACGGACATGGCGTCGAGCGGATCATACAGCTTCTCCGCCGTAATTTTTCCGTTTCCGCGTCGCGAGATTAATGCCGGGAGTGCCGTGCCTTTAGTGTCGCGCGATCATAAGCGACGATATCGGTCGATTTTCGTGAACGTCGCGAGTGAAGTGACGCGACGCCACGGTTGCTTTTGGCGGGTGAAGTTGGCCGGCCGTGCGATTTACGAAATTCCGCCATGTTCGTCTACCTGCGGGAGATCGCGGCACGGGCCGACGGACATGGCGTCGAGCGGATCATACAGCTTCTCCGCCGTAATTTTTCCGTTGCGTCGCGAGATTAATGCCGGAAGTGTCGTGCAAAGTCGAAAATATCGCGCGATCATAAGCGACGCGATCTTATCGTCGATTTTCGTGAACGTCGTGAGTGAATAGTGAGTGGGCCAACCGGCCAACGGACCAACGCTGCAACGGAGAAGGACCTGGGGAGGCATCGGGCGACGGCGGAGCAACCGTGGGGTGAGTAGTTAAATTGTTATTCATCTATTACTTTGCTGTCCTGTCAGTCCTGTCAGTCCTGTGACGGAATATCCGCCACTTTCTCAAGTGCGCAACTTTTGATTCGTCCATTACATGATATTCGTTAATTAGATAATATTATCTTGGACACCTACTTTAATGTAAAAATATTTTTATGTTACAGATTAACGCAGGGTTACAACTTACAACTCCGCTGTTGCGCATCGGCCGGTGAGTTATTTTTTAGTTTAATGTTTTATTACGCAAATCAGTGTTTTTCCGGTTCCGGTTTATTAAAATTTTTTTATTTGAAATTTGTATTAATTTAAATTATTTACATATTGTTAGCTTTTTATTTAATGATTTACTTTTAATACGTAATTATGATAATAATTGTATCAATAATTATGTGCAAAGCATTAATGGACTTTAATTTAAAATTATATATCTATTTTTCACATATATTTTGTATTTTGACAATTAGTAGTTTTGAGTAATGAGGAGGGGAGGAAAGTGGCTGACCACTTTTATTTACATAAATTACAAAAATATTTTCTAAGCTCTAGAATCCATCCATTTCCGATCCTATCCTTTTCAAGGCAATAGATTATAATATATGCGCAACTTAGTTTTTTCCGGTTTCGTTTTGTTAAATTTTTCTTGAAATTTTTATTAAATTAAATTATTTACATATGCATACTGCGTGTGCCACTGTAAAGTTGGCACTTTATATTTTAAAAAATGATCGTCTGGATGTATCTTCCGGAAGAAACCTTTCCCCAGCTTTTTTTTCTTTATTTTAATGAATTTTTGACTCAATGTCTTCCGTACAGAACCTTGCCAGCTTTTTTTATCCGCGGTTCTATAATACGGGTAATGCTGCTCAATGATATACGAATAGATGCCATTCAATACTTAATAAAGGTTTCGATTTCTGTTTCCGTTTTCTAGCTAACAAAAGTATCGGTATATTGCGCAAATTATACAGTTTTTTCGGTTCCGGTTTATTAAAATTTTTTTATTTGAAATTTGTATTAAATTAAATTATTTACATATTATCAGCTTTTTATTTAATGATTTACTTTTAATACGTAATTATGATAATAATTGTATCAATAATTATGTGCAAAGCATTAATGGACTTTAATTTAAAATTATAGATCTATTTTTCACATATGTTTTGTATTTTGACACGTAGTAGTCCTGAGTAATGAGGAGGGGAGGGAAGTGGCTGACCACTTTCATTTACATAAATTACAAAAATATTTTCTACTAGGCTCTAGAATCTATCCATTTCCGAGCCTATTCTTTTCAAGGCAATAAATTATAATATATGCGCAACTTAGTTTTTTTCCGGTTCCGTTTGTTAAAATTTTCTTGAAATTTTTATTAAATTAAATTATTTACATATGCATACTGCGTGTGCCACTGTAAAGTTGGCACCTCATTTTCAAAAATCGTCTGGATGTATCTTTTCCATCAGAAGAAACCTTTCCCCAGCTTTTTTTTCTTTATTTTAATGAATTTTTGACTCAATGTGTTCCGTACAGAACATTGCCAGCTTTTTTTATCCGCGGTTCTATAGTACTATAGTTTCGTGATTCATGTCTTTTATGTTCACGTTGCTTGTTCGTTTTTCTGTCATGTTTGTCTCGAGCATTGCCGGGAAGGCGCGGTTTTGTTCGGCGGGAGTGCGCTTGTGCGCCTGAGTCTCCCTTCTATCGACGGAGGTCGTCACGTCGGAAAATTTCGAATTTTTAAAGGGCCGTTTAGGGACATCATCGGGTTTACATTCCGGTGCTTCGTGTCGACGTGGTGTCTTGGATGTTGCATTGTTCAGTGTGACTTTGACTTCGCAGAGTATCGTGAGTTCGTCTGGCGGCGGCGCCGGTAGAATTTTAAAAATACACGCCCGAAGTAGTAGAAAATTTTATGAATAATTGTATAATATCTTGTTTAAACGGGGAAGTTACGCTATCGCGTAATCGCGACACGCGATAATGAAAATTTTCAGTGCCAGGTTTTACACTTCTCGTCGCTATACTCGTTGTATACGTTCGCCGTTAATTCATCCTGATAAAATTATAGATAACACTTAACTTCGTGTTTTTCGACCACTCTATGTTACAATAACAAAACTCTTCGCGTATTCCGGGCGCACGAAACCTTTCGTGACTTGGGATAAGAATGGACTGGATAAAAACTGATCGTAACTTCTCGCTTTATCCGTCGTTAGGTTTTAATTTTGAAACTAGCACGAGGTTCACCGCGCTGTCTTAGATATTCTGAAACTCGACGAGATTCATTATATACGACGTTATGATTACGTGAAAGAGTTGTAACTCAAAATTTTTCCATTGCTGCTTTTTTAATTCGGCGTTCTGAATTATCAGCGTGACAATGATGACGCATATATAGTCCCGATACTTTGCAGAAAAGAATATTCAGTTTTTAATCCAAATACAAACTAAACCAATTACAACTTGAAATTAACGCTAATTTAATCTTTCGACTCATCCCATGCTGATTTTCCCAGATATAAGCTCCCAAATGGGACGAATGGCTCTCGTCCCGAGTAAATAAGTTATATCTTCTTGAAAATTGTATTTATTATGTATTTATTTGTCTCAAATAAAAATTTATAGCTTAAAAATGAATCACAAATATCCACAAAAATTATTAAAAATTTTTGGCAAAGTTATTCTAAAAAAAATCATTTATTGAACGGCTCGCTTCGCTTGGGAGTAGAAAAGTTAATAAAAAATGACAATAGAATATTTGTGAAGTTGGAAAGTTTGTTGAGAAATCTCTTCGCACGTCAACGGATAACCTTGTAAAAAAACAAGTCCAAAAAGAAACCGCAGATTTTTTTTGTCTCTTCTTATCGGCAAAAAGCGTATCGCCGGGACTGTTTTCGGTCTTGGGTGTCTCACTGTGCCTATACAGCCATGTCGCGCCCGCTCCGCGTTTCCCACGCTTTTCGCCGATCGAAAGAAAGTCTCGCGCGTAAATTAATGACGGATGTATGTCGAATCGACCGACGCCACCGACGCGGGCGATCGAAAGGGCATGAGAAACGCGGAGCGGACGCGACACGATTTCGGAGCCGCACTAATATAACGCGACTACGGTATACGCGAAAAATTTGGGAAGAGCGCGGGGAGCGGGGCGAGAATGTCCCTTTTCAGAACAGCCGGGCGAAATAATCAAGAATAATGAAATCGACCGTCCATCAAAAAGTACAGCCCTTGGCGTCGCTCACGGCGGCGGGTCGTTGACTTGGTCCGGAGAAGGGTCTCCCCTGACGAAATTTCGACACCCCCAATTCTTATTTTTGAGGGGTGTTTCTATATCAGTGCTCTCCATTATATGTGTTTTTTCATTTTTGGCATTGGTAATACCGGATTGGAGTGTTGCATTTGGCATTTGTGACTCCCTGCACGAGGTGGGAGTGAGAGGTGGCGACGGGTAGTTTTTGGTTTCTTCTGTGCCCTTGGTGTGCGGTTCTGGGCGCCACCTTACTTTTTGGTTGGAGCCTTCTGAGAGAGGTGGAGGCTTTGATTTTGTATTTGATTCGCAGCTTGGAGTTTTCGATTGTCCATTCATGCGACGGTTTTCGTATTTGGGATTTCGTGCGGCTTCTTGTAGCGTTCGACGGGCCGATACTGCGGGTGACCGACGCGCGACGGTCCAGCAGACATTTTTCACACTGATTACACACTTGTGTTAATTTCTCGACATCTTATGAAGTTGAAATTATCGCAGCTTATTGTACAAGAGCCTTTGGGCTAAAGCACAAGGATTGTCATAACCGTTTACGACAATCTTTGTGCATGGGCTCTTTCATGACTTACTTTTACTCTGGCTGCGTTCTGATTTTCAGTACTTGCAGTGACTCTCTGCAATGCTCTCCATTATATGTGTTTTTTTTTTAGCATTAATGATACCAAATTGGAATATTGCATTTAACATTTGTGACTCTCTGCACGAAATAACTTACGCAAAGCTTATACGCAAAAACCCAATCATATCCGCGTATAACGCGGTGGGAGAAAAATAGCGTCACGTAGCGAGCTCTCGGGTGTCGCATAAAATTCCGGATCGACGACAGGGATTTTCGTCCGATCGAATGACTGAGTCGCGGATTTATATGTTATAACTTAATGGTGACAACGAAGCAAGCATCGATCGCTCGCTCTTTATTGCTTTATTTTAATCAGGTGTTTCTGAGACGCGACGAGCGCGTGATTCATCTACACGCGTCGTTGTGCGATTATAAAATTGTTCTCAACACTTTCAAGCAGAAACCCGGACCGAATGAAAATATCGGTTCGATTTCGGTTTCGGTACATTAAAATACTTAATAAAGGTTTCGGTTTCTGTTTCGGTTTTTTAGCTAACACAAGTATCGATATTGCGCAAATTACAGTTTTTTCGGTTCCGGTTTATTAAAATTTTTTTATTTGAAATTTGTATTAAATTAAATTATTTACATATTATCAGCTTTTTATTTAATGATTTACTTTTAATACGTAATTATGATAATAATTGTATCAATAATTATGTGCAAAGCATTAATGGACTTTAATTTAAAATTATAGATCTATTTTTCACATATATTTTGTATTTTGACAATTAGTAGTCCTGAGTAATGAGGAGGGGAGGGAAGTGGCTGACCACTTTTATTTACATAAATTACAAAAATATTTTTTAGGCTCTAGTAGAATCTATCCATTTCCGAGCCTATCCTTTTCAAGGCAATAGATTATAATATATGCGCAACTTACAGTTTTTTTCCGGTTCCGTTTTGTTAAAATTTTCTTGAAATTTTTATTAAATTAAATTATTTACATATGCATACTGCGTGTGCCACTGTAAAGTTGGCACCTCATTTTCAAAAATCGTCTGGATGTATCTTCCAGAAGAAACCTTTCCCCAGCTTTTTTTTCTTTATTTTAATGAATTTTTGACTCAATGTATTCCGTACAGAACCTTGCCAGCTTTTTTTATCCGCGGTTCTATAGTACGGGTAATGCTCAATGATATACGAATAGATGCCATTCAATACTGAATAAAGGTTTCGGTTTTCTAGCTAACAAAAGTATCGGAATTGGGCAAATTACAGTCTTTTCGGTATTGATTAAAAAAAATTTTTTTATTTGAAATTTGTATTAAATTAAATTATTTACATTTAGATTTATATTTAGAATCGGTACTTTATTTGCCCCAAGGGGCCTTAAAGGGCGTTTTTAAGGAACGTACCCAAATTTTTACATATTCTCTATTCCCATAAAAGAAACACCTGGTCATTGTGCGACTTCACAAATTAACACCTACCCTCCCTTTCTCTTTGTATATTTCTAGGACCTAGACCGAACGAAAATAGTCTCTGTGAAGTTGGCACCTCACTTTCAAATATCGAAAGTTTTATCAACAGTTCTATTTGCACCCGCAATAGTTCTACAGTTCCTGATAATTTTTAGAAAGAGTTCCGTTGATTTAGTTAAAAAAAATGAATTTTGAAAATATGAGGTGCTAACTTTCCGTAGCACCTCATGTTTCGAAAAAATTAATTTTGAACATGATATTTTATAGTTTTCGAAGAGTTCTACAGTTCCTGATCAGATTTAGCAATAGTTCCGGTCATTAAGTATTTTTAAACAAATTTTTAATCTGATTGCGAGCACCTCAAATTCCAAAAAAATTGATTTTTACCATGAGATTCTATAGTTCTCGAAGAGTTCTACAGTTCCTGATAGGTGTCAGCGACAGTTCCGGCCTTTAATTATTTTTAAACAATTTTTTAATTTGACCGCCAGCACCTCATCTACGAGAAATACGGGGTGCTGACAATTCTGATCGTTTTCTTCAGAGTTCCCGGCAGTTCTCACATAGTTCCGAGCATTTAAATACGTTTTGACAAGAGTTTCAGCTATTTACTATTTTTAAACAATTTTTTAATTCGACCGCCAGCATCTCATCTACGAGAAATACGGGGTGCTGACAATTCCGATCGTTTTCTTCAGAGTTCCCGGCAGTTCTCACATAGTTCCGAGCATTTAAATACGTTTTGACAAGAGTTCCAGCTATTTACTATTTTTAAACAATTTTTTAATCTGACCGCCAGCACCTCATCTACGAGAAATACGGGGTGCTGACAATTCCGATCGTTTTCTTCAGAGTTCCGGCAGTTCTCACATAGTTCCGAGCATTTAAATACGTTTTGACAAGAGTTCCAGCTATTTACTATTTTTAAACAATTTTTTAATCTGACCGCCAGCACCTCATCTACGAGAAATACGGGGTGCTGACAATTCCGATCGTTTTCTTCAGAGTTCCCGGCAGTTCTCACATAGTTCCGAGCATTTAAATACGTTTTGACAAGAGTTCCAGCTATTTACTATTTTTAAACAATTTTTTAATCTGACCGCCAGCACCTCATCTACGAGAAATACGGGGTGCTGACAATTCCGATCGTTTTCTTCAGAGTTCCCGGCAGTTCTCACATAGTTCCGAGCATTTAAATACGTTTTGACAAGAGTTCCAGCTATTTACTATTTTTAAACAATTTTTTAATCTGACCGCCAGCACCTCATCTACGAGAAATACGGGGTGCTGACAATTCCGATCGTTTTCTTCAGAGTTCCCGGCAGTTCTCACATAGTTCCGAGCATTTAAATACGTTTTGACAAGAGTTTCAGCTATTTACTATTTTTAAACAATTTTTTAATTCGACCGCCAGCATCTCATCTACGAGAAATACGGGGTGCTGACAATTCCGATCGTTTTCTTCAGAGTTCCCGGCAGTTCTCACATAGTTCCGAGCATTTAAATACGTTTTGACAAGAGTTCCAGCTATTTACTATTTTTAAACAATTTTTTAATCTGACCGCCAGCACCTCATCTACGAGAAATACGGGGTGCTGACAATTCGATCGTTTTCTTCAGAGTTCTCGGCAGTTCTCACATAGTTCCGAGCATTTAAATACGTTTTGACAAGAGTTTCAGCTATTTACTATTTTTAAACAATTTTTTAATTCGACCGCCAGCATCTCATCTACGAGAAATACGGGGTGCTGACAATTCCGATCGTTTTCTTCAGAGTTCCCGGCAGTTCTCACATAGTTCCGAGCATTTAAATACGTTTTGACAAGAGTTCCAGCTATTTACTATTTTTAAACAATTTTTTAATCTGACCGCCAGCACCTCATCTACGAGAAATACGGGGTGCTGACAATTCCGATCGTTTTCTTCAGAGTTCCCGGCAGTTCTCACATAGTTCCGAGCATTTAAATACGTTTTGACAAGAGTTCCAGCTATTTACTATTTTTAAACAATTTTTTAATCTGACCGCCAGCACTCATCTACGAGAAATACGGGGTGCTGACAATTCCGATCGTTTTCTTCAGAGTTCCCGGCAGTTCTCACATAGTTCCGAGCATTTAAATACGTTTTGACAAGAGTTCCAGCTATTTACTATTTTTAAACAATTTTTTAATCTGACCGCCAGCACCTCATCTACGAGAAATACGGGGTGCTGACAATTCCGATCGTTTTCTTCAGAGTTCCCGGCAGTTCTCACATAGTTCCGAGCATTTAAATACGTTTTGACAAGAGTTCAGCTATTTACTATTTTTAAACAATTTTTTAATTCGACCGCCAGCATCTCATCTACGAGAAATACGGGGTGCTGACAATTCCGATCGTTTTCTTCAGAGTTCCCGGCAGTTCTCACATAGTTCCGAGCATTTAAATACGTTTTGACAAGAGTTCCAGCTATTTACTATTTTTAAACAATTTTTTAATCTGACCGCCAGCACCTCATCTACGAGAAATACGGGGTGCTGACAATTCCGATCGTTTTCTTCAGAGTTCCCGGCAGTTCTCACATAGTTCCGAGCATTTAAATACGTTTTGACAAGAGTTCCAGCTATTTACTATTTTTAAACAATTTTTTAATTCGACCGCCAGCATCTCATCTACGAGAAATACGGGGTGCTGACAATTCCGATCGTTTTCTTCAGAGTTCCCGGCAGTTCTCACATAGTTCCGAGCATTTAAATACGTTTTGACAAGAGTTTCCAGCTATTTACTATTTTTAAACAATTTTTTAATCTGACCGCCAGCATCTCATCTACGAGAAATACGGGGTGCTGACAATTCCGATCGTTTTCTTCAGAGTTCCCGGCAGTTCTCACATAGTTCCGAGCATTTAAATACGTTTTGACAAGAGTTTCAGCTATTTACTATTTTTAAACAATTTTTTAATTCTGACCGCCAGCATCTCATCTACGAGAAATACGGGGTGCTGACAATTCCGATCGTTTTCTTCAGAGTTCCCGGCAGTTCTCACATAGTTCCGAGCATTTAAATACGTTTTGACAAGAGTTCCAGCTATTTACTATTTTTAAACAATTTTTTAATTCGACCGCCAGCATCTCATCTACGAGAAATACGGGGTGCTGACAATTCCGATCGTTTTCTTCAGAGTTCCCGGCAGTTCTCACATAGTTCCGAGCATTTAAATACGTTTTGACAAGAGTTTCAGCTATTTACTATTTTTAAACAATTTTTTAATTCGACCGCCAGCACCTCATCTACGAGAAATACGGGGTGCTGACAATTCCGATCGTTTTCTTCAGAGTTCCCGGCAGTTCTCACATAGTTCCGAGCATTTAAATACGTTTTGACAAGAGTTCCAGCTATTTACTATTTTTAAACAATTTTTTAATCTGACCGCCAGCATCTCATCTACGAGAAATACGGGGTGCTGACAATTCCGATCGTTTTCTTCAGAGTTCCCGGCAGTTCTCACATAGTTCCGAGCATTTAAATACGTTTTGACAAGAGTTCCAGCTATTTACTATTTTTAAACAATTTTTTAATTCGACCGCCAGCACCTCATCTACGAGAAATACGGGGTGCTGACAATTCCGATCGTTTTCTTCAGAGTTCCCGGTAGTTCTCACATAGTTCCGAGCATTTAAATACGTTTTGACAAGAGTTCCAGCTATTTACTATTTTAAAACAATTTTTTAATTCGACCGCCAGCATCTCATCTACAAGAAATACGGGGTGCTGACAATTCCGATCGTTTTCTTTAGAGTTGCCGGCAGTTCTCACATAGTTCCGAGCATTTAAATACGTTTTGACAAGAGTTCCAGCTATTTACTATTTTTAAACAATTTTTTAATCTGACCGCCAGCACCTCATCTACGAGAAATACGGGGTGCTGACAATTCCGATCGTTTTCTTCAGAGTTCCCGGCAGTTCTCACATAGTTCCGAGCATTTAAATACGTTTTGACAAGAGTTCCAGCTATTTACTATTTTTAAACAATTTTTTAATCTGACCGCCAGCACCTCATCTACGAGAAATACGGGGTGCTGACAATTCCGATCGTTTTCTTCAGAGTTCCCGGCAGTTCTCACATAGTTCCGAGCATTTAAATACGTTTTGACAAGAGTTTCAGCTATTTACTATTTTTAAACAATTTTTTAATTTGACCGCCAGCATCTCATCTACGAGAAATACGGGGTGCTGACAATTCCGATCGTTTTCTTCAGAGTTCCGGCAGTTCTCACATAGTTCCGAGCATTTAAATACGTTTTGACAGAGTTCCAGCTATTTACTATTTTTAAACAATTTTTTAATCGACCGCCAGCATCTCATCTACGAGAAATACGGGGTGCTGACAATTCCGATCGTTTTCTTCAGAGTTCCCGGCAGTTCTCACATAGTTCCGAGCATTTAAATACGTTTTGACAAGAGTTTCCAGCTATTTACTATTTTTAAACAATTTTTTAATCTGACCGCCAGCACTCATCTACGAGAAATACGGGGTGCTGACAATTCCGATCGTTTTCTTCAGAGTTCCCGGCAGTTCTCACATAGTTCCGAGCATTTAAATACGTTTTTGACAAGAGTTTCAGCTATTTACTATTTTTTAAACAATTTTTTAATTCGACCGCCAGCATCTCATCTACGAGAAATACGGGGTGCTGACAATTCCGATCGTTTTCTTCAGAGTTCCCGGCAGTTCTCACATAGTTCCGAGCATTTAAATACGTTTTGACAAGAGTTCCAGCTATTTACTATTTTTAAACAATTTTTTAATCTGACCGCCAGCCACCTCATCTACGAGAAATACGGGGTGCTGACAATTCCGATCGTTTTCTTCAGAGTTCCCGGCAGTTCTCACATAGTTCCGAGCATTTAAATACGTTTTTGACAAGAGTTTCAGCTATTACTATTTTTAAACAATTTTTTAATTCGACCGCCAGCATCTCATCTACGAGAAATACGGGGTGCTGACAATTCCGATCGTTTTCTTCGAGTTCCCGGCAGTTCTCACATAGTTCCGAGCATTTAAATACGTTTTGACAAGAGTTCCAGCTATTTACTATTTTTAAACAATTTTTTAATCTGACCGCCAGCATCTCATCTACGAGAAATACGGGGTGCTGACAATTCCGATCGTTTTCTTCAAAGTTCTCGGGAGTTCTCACATAGTTCCGAGCATTTAAATACGTTTTGACAAGAGTTTCAGCTATTTACTATTTTTAAACAATTTTTTAATTCGACCGCCAGCATCTCATCTACGAGAAATACGGGGTGCTGACAATTCCGATCGTTTTCTTCAGAGTTCCCGGCAGTTCTCACATAGTTCCGAGCATTTAAATACGTTTTGACAAGAGTTCCAGCTATTTACTATTTTTAAACAATTTTTTAATCTGACCGCCAGCACCTCATCTACGAGAAATACGGGGTGCTGACAATTCCGATCGTTTTCTTCAGAGTTCCCGGCAGTTCTCACATAGTTCCGAGCATTTAAATACGTTTTGACAAGAGTTTCAGCTATTTACTATTTTTAAACAATTTTTTAATTCGACCGCCAGCATCTCATCTACGAGAAATACGGGGTGCTGACAATTCCGATCGTTTTCTTCAGAGTTCCCGGCAGTTCTCACATAGTTCCGAGCATTTAAATACGTTTTTTGACAAGAGTTTCAGCTATTTACTATTTTTAAACAATTTTTAATTCGACCGCCAGCATCTCATCTACGAGAAATACGGGGTGCTGACAATTCCGATCGTTTTCTTCAGAGTTCTCGGCAGTTTCTCACATAGTTCCGAGCATTTAAATACGTTTTGACAAGAGTTTCCAGCTATTTACTATTTTTAAACAATTTTTTAATCTGACCGCTTAATCTACGAGAAATACCGCCAATTCCGCACGTTTTTCATTCAAAGTCTCGGGAGTTCTCACATAGTTTCCGAGCATTTAAATCGACAAGAAATATTTTTTCGAGAGAAAACGCTGTCGCGTTTTACGGGCGCTGATTTGTTTTCTTGCACAGTTTTCGGCAGTATTCTCACGAAGCAGTTCAGATTTTCTGTGCTTTTATCTAAATCTGTGATTTGACATTAGATTTTATTTTTTCGAAATAATATAATTTGACCCAAGTTTATGACCAATGGCAAAAGTGGTTTTCAAAAACTCAAATGATAACTTAAAAAATAGAGATCTACAATAATATCATTTATCTAAATATTTTAATACACTCTTAAGCATGTGGTTGCCAAAATTGGAGGGTACACGTTGAAATAAAAAACCCTACGTAATTACGAGGGACATAATTACCACAAAAATAGAAGGAAAGATGGTACCTCGAAGTCAGGAAGTACATTACGTATTTCCAATTTTTGGCGATACATGCTTACCGCATAATGTACTCTAAGCATGTGTCGCCAAAAATTGGAGATATACGTTGAAAATAAAAATCCTACGTATTACGAGGGACATAAGTACCATCAAAAAATAGAAGGGAAGATGGTACCTCGAAGTCAGGAAGTACATTACGTACCTACAATTTTTGGCGACACATGCTTAAGAGTTTACATACCTGCATTACTTGTTCTTCCAGTTTTTTATCAATACGGATACATGTTTTGTCGGTGGATGACCACATTATATACACAAAATAAACGATTCTGCTGCTGCTGTATCACTGTCTAATTTGCGAATGTATTCCATGCATTCGCACTGTGACTCCCGGCACGCACTGCGAATACTCCGCGATTGTCACTGCTTGTGAATATATTCATATTTATGTTAGTTGCGTAAATAATATAACAGTCGTATAAAACGGTGTAAGAATCCTTTGTTCGAGCAACGATATGACACTCCGCGTCGATGCCACCTAGTGGCTATGCCACTGCTATTCGCGAATGTTTTTTGTTCAACAAATGTCGCGATCATGCATGGTTGACGCCGAGTACCTCGTATACGAGGTACGTATGTAGGAGGTACATTTGTACGAGGTACATATGCACGTACGAGGTATGTATGTACGGGGTACATACGGGAAGCCCCCTAAAAACACTGTACCTCCTAAAAAATTGTACCGTGAATTTATAAGTGCGGTGCCTCCAATCGGTACCTCCTCCTTTATCAGTATCTCGTGTGTATTCCGTACCTTGTGCTATCTGTACCGGGAAAAGTATCTCCTAGCAGTATGTAACTTGAAATGTCATTTCCATTTAGAAATTAGTACCTCGATTTGGAGATACTACGCGGTACATGCTTTTGAGTGTAATTCTGTGAGGTCTCTGAGATCCCATCCACATTTGTCATCGTAACTTCAGCAAAATTCAATTTATTTATTATTTATTTTTTTAATCGATTGAGAATCGATCCATGAATAGGCCATAATGTATAAAAGTCGATAGAATTAATCGATGCGTTCCGTTTCACGCATGATGCGCATAATGCATCATTTATCCTTGTTGTTCACCGAACGCACTCCTAAGAGTTTCAAGATATACGAGTAAAAAGAAAAGAATATAGGGGACAAAGTGCAGAAACGCGAAAAAAGGAAGTTGAGCTGTGGTCTTGGAGACTTCACTGTGTATACCTAGGGTTAACAAGCAGCACTGCGCTGCTGCATTCTCGATGCTGCATAACAAGGAAGAAATTGATATAATTCATATTTTTATTTAAAAAAACCGTATATATGCAGCACACGGAAAGAATGGTTTTGCTGAAGTGTCTAAAAATTTAGCTGAATACAGATCTAAAAGTAATTTTGTTGGATCATCAAAATAATTATGTAGAACACCTAAACTGATTGCTAAAATGTCAAAATTTTTTACAGCATTATCATATTTTAGCGACTTACTATAATTATTTTGATGGTGCAACAAAATTATTTTTAGATCTGTATCTAGCTAAATTTTTAGATACCTACAGTCGTTTTGAATTATTTACTGGCGACGGAAGGTACTTGTTTTGTTTTTAGATACCTACTTCAGCAAAATCGTTCTTTCCGTGTACATATTTTTATCAAGGTCTAAATAATGTTATATATATCACTAATGTAAAATGTATATAAAATAATTTTTTATCTGCGAAAGTTGTTGGAATATTATCGAATCATTAGAGAATTATAAAATCTTGAGTTTAAATTTTTCACGATCTAATAAATAAAACTGTACGTATGAATTTACAATCATCCACAGTAGTATTTAAAGGGGTAAAACGTTTTGAAGACTCGACCGTTGAATTTGAGTCTAAGGATGAGAAATCAGTGAAATTTATGGAGAAGAACAGTATGTTATATCAAAAGATTTGTTGTACGTCACCAACAGTAACTATTTTAAGAATTATATATTTTACACATGAGGGAAAAAGAGAAAGTTATGATAAATGGATTAATGACGCGTAATGAGTTAATATTTATTTTAAAGTAGATTAGTGTAAAGTAGATTATGGCATTTAAAATTATCATGTGAACATTATTTGTTACACTTTGTGAATCGATTATTACCTTTTGTGAATTATGGCAGAAAGGATAAAAGGTTTATAGACATATTATAGTTATCTCACGAATCTCACGTGTTGACGCTGAATGACCCTTCTTAAGAGTTCCAAGCTCATTGAAGCATGCGATTATCTATCACTTTAGCCGGGGTGTCGAAGTTGGCCGGCCTTGCAACGTGGGAGAAGCGGACGCGATTTTCGCCACCGCTGCGAATCGAGCCCCGGCGCCGGGTATGCTTGAAACGCAATGCCAGTGCACTACGTTTAACACACATGGATATCCATTCACGAAATAACTTATTACTATTTATTTCTATTTTAATTTGACACGGCTACTAGGGGCAAATCTCGTGGAGACCGTGGACATATTCGGACGTGTTTTTTCCTGAATAATTTTTGAAGATTGCTAATGCAATCAGCGCCGAGATTAGATTGAATCTTTCGAGTCTGTATTTATTATCTTCGACTTGTTCTTGGCCGTTATGTGATCCCGAGGAGGATTAGGTGCCATAAAATTAAAGAAGAAGAAGAAGGCTACTGGGGGCTACGGCACGAGTCTCGTGCGTCAAGAGGCGTAATCGTTTCTATACCCGATAACTGGCTCTACTCTCGAGGTACCAGCTATGCACTCATTGAGTGTCTCCGTACTAATCGAGTCACCACTCTCGCATCGTGCGTGCACCATCCGAGAACCCGGGCATGAAGATTCATTCTTGACTTTTTCATATTTACTACGTGTTGGAGAGCAAACGGATTGACAACCGAGAGCTCCCTAGATAACCGTGCCCTTTCTTGGCCCCACAACTCACCATGGACAGCGGTACTTGGGCCCGTATCACTACAGGACTTTAGTGGTGCATTCAGATCGCAATTGACGTCGCTTGGTTACTGCAGAGCGCGCCGACTAGTCGACATCAGATCTTGTGATCGAGCCGTACTGAATCAGAACAGCCCCATTGCAACGTTCCAGCAAGACCACTGGGAGGTGGGCGCATGACCTGACTGGGAGAGGCTATATATTCGCGTTACCAGACCAATTGAAGCATGCGATTATCTTTTACTTTAGCCGGGGTGTCGAAGTTGGCTGGCCTTGCAACGTGGGAGAAGCGGACGCGATTCCCGCCACCGCTGCGAGTCGAGCCCCGGCGCCGGGTATGCTTGAAACGCAATGCCAGTGCACTACGTTTGACACACATGGATATCCATTCACGAAATAACTTATTACTATTTGTTTCTATTTTAATTTGACACGGTTACTGGGGGCAAATCTCGTGGAGACCGTGGACATATTCGGACGTATTTTGTCCTGAATAATTTTTTGAAGATTACTAATGCCATCAGCGCCGAGATTAGATTGAATCTTTCGAGTCTGTATTTATTATCTTCGACTTGTTCTTGGCCGTTATGTGATCCCGAGGAGGATTAGGTGCCATAAAATCAAAGATGAAGAAGAAGGCTACTGGGGGCCACGGCACGAGTCTCGTGCGTCAAGAGGCGTAATCGTTTCTATACCCGATAACTGGCTCCTACTCTCAAGGGACCAGCTATGCACTCACTGGGTGTCTCCATACTAACCGAGTCACCACTCTCGCATCGCTTGCACGTGACCATCCGAGAACCCGGGCATGAAGATTCATTCTTGACATTTTCATAGTTACTACGTGTTGGAGAGCAAACGGATTGACAGCCGAGAGCTCCCCAGATAACCGTGCCCTTTTTCGGCTCCACAACTCATCATGGACAGCGGTACTTGGGCCCGTATCACTACAGGCCTTTAGTGGCGCATTCAGATCGCCATTGACGTCGCTTGGTTACTGCAGAGCGCGCCGACCAGCCGACATCAGATCTTGCGACCGAGCCGTACTGAATCAGAACAGCCCCATTGCAACGTTCCAGCGAGACCACTGGGAGGTGGGCGCATGACTTGACTGGGAGAGGCTATATATTCGTATCACCAGATCAATTGACTTTAACCCTAGGCCCAAAGGAACTCGTGCAGAGAATCAAAGACCTAAGACAGCCTAACTCGGTCGATACAATACGACAGTGCTCGCACCAGCGCAGTTTTCGAGCCACTCAGATCGCCGGATCCTAACACGGATCCGCTACTTTTTTCGCGCTCCTTTCTGCCACGATTCACAAAAGGTAGTAGCCTTGCCACTGTTAACAACGTGGACGGGAGCGAGGCCGCCGTGGCCAGCGTGATTACCGGTAGTAGGTCCGACGCACGTTGCACGTAACTTTTAACTTTTTAATTCGTCATGATTATTTGTACTTAATGCATTAAATTATGCGTTTTACTCATTGATATTGTTTAACAATAATCTTATCGTTGCTTATTAAAAATGCAACGATAATTTTATCATTGCATCTTTAATACGCGTATATATCGATGCTGTGAGATTTATATCAATATTACTCGTATAAAGCCGGTACTCACTAGGACCGTGCAACGTGCAACGCAACGGTTGTTACAATTTTTTCACAATGTGTTTGTTCCGGAATAAGACGTATTCACTAGTTGCAGCAACCGTTGCGTTGCACGTTGTACGGTTCTAGTGAGTATCCGGCATAACAAACTCCCTCCGTGATTATATCTCCGATTTAAGATGAGCTTAGTGTACTCTCAACGCAAATACGTGTGTTAGAAATTCGCGGTTGACTTATGGCCGCTGGACATTAGTATACTCTGCCTGTTGCGTTTCGCCGCAACACCTAAGGCCGGGTACTCACTAGGACCGTGCAACGTGCAACGCAACGGTTGCTACAATTTTTTCACAATGTGTTCCGAAATAAGACGTACTCACTAGTTGCAGCAATCGTTGCGTTGCACGTTGCACGGTCTTAGTGAGTACCCGGCATAAGATGGCTAATAGAATGGCCGGCAAAAAATGATGCTGTTGATACATCATTTTTTTTCCGTGTATATTTCCCTTATTACCTGTAGCATAGCGTGACCTTGCGATCTCGTAATATCAGGAATTGAGCGCTAGTCAAGCGAAAAGCATTAGAACTCGTCAACATAAATCGTGTAGATACTCTTCGAAAAGAAGCTGAAACTCTCTAATCAGAACTATCGAATTTCAAAGTAGGAGTGCCAGCTTCACACACCCGTCAGATTATATCCTTTCGCGAATTTTTAGAGCTATGTCAACGACAGGAAAAATAAAATGAAATAATTGCAAGCGATCGGTTCCGATCGGTCAGATTCAGATGAAAGCACAGTAAATCTGAACTGCTTCGTGTTCGCCCCAAATACTGGTAAGACCCCTGTTGAGCTGGCCCCCCCCCCACCTTGCAGAAATTAAAAAAAAATAGCGCAAAATTACAAGCTATTTGTGAGCTTTTATATTCTGCAGATTAAAATTTTTGAGCTCGTCACACTGAACAGGAATTTAATATTTTTTATGGGGGGCTGAGTCAACGTTTAAAAATAGATATTGAATTGATTTTTACGGCAGAATTAGGAGCTATTTATGAGTTTTCAAAATGATATAGTTTTGATTTTTGATCTCATCCTCTTAACCCCGAAACAACCCTTTAATTGATTCAACACAAGAGAAAAATGTTGAGAAAAATTTAAATATATCGTATCACGGATATAATTCGTATAGCGTATAAACTCTAAGAATAAACTCTTAAAATACGCGCATTTTGATTATTGAGCTACAACCCCTTTGCAAGAAAACCATCCGATCTTCCTGGCTTAAGAGAGAACTGTACTTAAAATGAATAAAATTATTTTACGACTAAATATTGTTTACTAAATTCTGAACACTAAAATAAAAAGAAAGAGTACTTCACTCTTGAGACTGTTAGGGATCGGGGGTAGTTTTCCATCAAACGGCTAGGGTACAAAATCTGAAACTTCATATTTTTGTGATACAAATTATCCTGAATTGAGTCTACAAGTAGCAATTGATTCTGCTGATGAGAACGAGTACTTTACTCTTGAGACTAATAGGACTGAGTTCTATTAGGAGCTGTTTGAAGCAGAAGGGACGAATATATTAAGTTTATTTGTATGGTACAAATTAGTACAAATTCAGTCCTTCAAATTTCTGTATTTAATTTTCTTTTTTTTTCTTGTGGTCTTTCTAGCTTAATGCTAAGGTAGCACCGCCACGATTTTCTCCGAAATGGCACAGGATACAAAATTGTTATTAGTGGTACAAAATAGTACAAAATGGGTACTAAATATTCTGATAGGTCCGGTTTGATTCTGCCGATTTGGTCCTGCTAGCTTAGAAGAGGTCCTCGACACAGAGACGTTGCCAACAGCAGGCGAAACAAAAATGGCGAAGCCGCTAATCTTTCTCGCGGCCGTGGGGGCAACATTTAATCGGCACCTGGTTGACACAGCGCGGGTCGTTTCGTCCCGGTCTTCCGCAAATATCGCGTTTCCGTCGGCACGGTGTGTACGAGAGTGTAGGCCTGCTTGAAATTTTCCACGTTCTCCTCCCGTACAGCGGCCAGTGGCCTTCCTCCCCGACCATCCCATTCCACGGCCGACGTTTCGCCGTTCGCGTTGGAATTGAAAACGGGCCAGGCCAGGCGACGCCCGGCAGCGGCAGACGGTTTAAACAATCGTCGAAGGGAAAACGAGCTGGAAAGGAAAAAAAAGCGGCCGCTTCGCTCCGTGAGTCCGTGATACATCGAGATATCGCCGAGTCGTTGTTGACCGAAGTTTCGATGATCCCGGCCGGAGAAAGATTCAACTCGTGCCCGGACGATTATGTGAGGGAGGGGGGGATGGTGGACGGCGCCGAACCGAGCAGACACGAGGGTGAACCGTGGAACTGGCCTGGGCTATCGATGTATTTTCAATACCGAGACAAAGCGATATAATCCGCGTTTAATTGGAAAACTTCACCTCGGCCGCGGCCTCCCTCGCCGATACAAATCGCGAGAGTGAGATATCGCGGCTACCACCCCCTTTTCACCCCCGCCGCCAAGACCGCCGCTCCGCGCCGCGAATTTGTTTTCGTTGGCGGCAACGCGCTCGGTGATTCGACCGGTCGCGTTGTTTACAGACAGAATAATGAAAACCATTATTTTGTTTACCTCGATAAATAATATACTGAATAAAACATTGTCACACTGTGAGTACATGAGCATTGTAAATTGAAGATTGACGCCATTATATTCACGAAAGTTTATAATTTTACGGTGCTATTTACATTTTCTATGTGATAGGATAAAGTGCATATTTCGGATCATAAATTTGAAATGCCTCTCTAGCCGACCTTATTTATCATATGTGGATTTCTTTCGCTATTGTCTACAGCTATCCCTTGTAGCTATAGACAATTAGTGAAAAAAATCCACATATGATACAGCTATCCCTTGTAGCTATAGAGACGATTAGTGAAAAAAATCCACATATGATAGGTACAGTCGGCTATAGAGAGGCATTTCAAATTTGCTGATCCGAATTAGGATCTGATCCAAAATATGCACTTTACCCTACTAATTATTTATTTGTTATTTAGAGTATATTTTTTTATTATATGTATTACCTGTTTTTGACGTATTATTTATATAATTTTTTACTAAATAAACAACTCTAAATTTATTTGTTATAAGTTACTCAGGCGCCTTTCCATCTTAAGTTACTCTACAACAACATATGGTAAAAGTTATTATTTTGTTACAATTTTTTATTTATTTTTAAATGTAAAAAAATATAAAACTGACGTGCATCATGAAAATCGGCGGCACTCAAGATGAGTGGTTGAAGTTAGTTATCTGGAGGAATATTTTACGAGATTGCTCGCCATACTCGCCGCCTTGTGTATACTACATCAGTATTTTTCTTTTTTTTTACCACGACGTCTGAAGAACCTCGCCTAGGATGGGGTTAAATTTGAAAAGTTTTTAAACGTGCCTTGTCTCTCGCTTCATCGTCTCCGTGGAAACTTACGAAACGAGCGAATTCCTGTTTGCCCGTCAGTCATGTCGTTTCCATAACTTTCGGGAGATGATTAACCTGATGTGACGTTGGAAAATAACATTGGGGACATCTTGTTCGCGGTACAGAGAATGATACTCTCACGAAATACCGTCTTTAATTTCGTGTAACTTTGTTTTTGACTATGTATTGCGCAATATATGTACATGTTTCGCTCTGTTTCGAACTTTTTATATTTATTTATTGCTAAATATTTTGGACATAACTTTAAAACTTGATAATTTTTATAAGAGAGTTTAAATCTTTATACACAACGCGAGCTTTTATATTTATATTATATATTTTACATCATGCATATTATTTGGTACATTTTTATGGAAATATGTCAATTATAAAATTTGTCTATTTTAGAAGATAATGTTACACGTAGCTTTTCAGGTTAAATTACTCCGCGTGTTTTACGAGTAAAACTTGTTTAACTTGTAATTCTTCTTCATTGGTTTATAAAGTTTTGGTGACTCTCCTATGTCACATAACACATCTCGTTAAAAGAAAGCTTAATGTCATGCAAAGCAAATTTTCGAGTAAAGTATGAATATAATAACGTGAATAAAGCAGCCGCGATAAAGTACCTCATTGCTATTTAATTACAGTTAATATTCTTTAAATGAGATAATACAAACAGCTTTTTGAAGTCGTGATATTTTCCTTGTTTCTTTAAGCACACGTGCACATATGTAACGTATTTAATACGAGTAACTAATTATTTGATAACATTAATAAAATTTATTTTAAAAAGATTTCTTTAATCAAGAGAAAGTGCCTAGAAAATTAGGCAAAACGATTCTGTGCAGTTTAGTGCTGTCATAACTCTGACAAATACGTAATTGAATAAGGAAAGTCACCTACAAAGCTGCAAAATCAATTTAATTACCTCATTTCCTGGGTACGATGAAGATACTGATAAGCTGCCGATGGAACATTAAGAACTTAAACGAGCTCCAGAGGCGCATTCTCTCAACCGATAGAAATGCCATTAGCTTGGTTTCATTTTTTTTTCCCAGCACTCCGTGCCGTTGTTCCGTGTATTTCGGGACACGAGAACACCTAATTCCTCGGGAATCGTCCGTTATATATATGCACGTAGGGGTATTGACGGCGATTGGAACGACGGGCGCGCGATGGATCCAGTCCGCGGATATTTTTATCTCAACCAGATAATCGCAATTGGTTCGAGCGGCCGCAAGGCCGGAAAACATTCTCGATATTTGCAGATTGCAATGAGACATGCGAGGGCCAGCGGTTTTTTTGCCCTCTTTTGCGCCTGCTTTAGATACACCCCCGCCCGGTAATGGCTCACCCCTTCTCGGGCTCGTTTCTTTTACTCCCTTCCGCGAGGCTATATTATACCTTTCACTCGCGCTAAAACTCTTCAAAGATTCCCCATACCCGTCGCAAAGCACGTCGGTCGCTCAATTTACCTTTACTTTCTTTCTTTTCCTTCCTATCCCACTCTTTCATTTATTTCATCCCTTCGTGTTCTGATCGGCGTACAAGTGTCAATTTAATTCTATGCACCTGTCTAAAAACTTGGAAATTATTTTTAATTTATATTAGAAATGCTCTAAAAATAATGTGTAATAAAAAATGGATCTTTAATCAATAGATTGTTTTACATTATTTTTATGCTATTAATTATTTAACATATTGCTATATTTTACTGCGCTGCTGTATTGTATTATAATGATATCAACATTGTTCTTCTTATTTTTATATATTACGAATAATTTTTATTTAAATAATAAATATATATATATATAAATATATATATATATATATATATATATATATATATATATAAAATAAATATATTTACTTTTCTTTCTTACAGTTAATTATACAAAAAATAAATATATAAATTTATACATACATGTACAAAAATATATTATTTGTTGGTACAATATAATTAATCCGGTTTAAAATGTCACATTTGTCACAGAAAAACTACTTTAACAACCAACAATAAATATGTCTAATAAATGAGCGGTTAAATATAATCCATGCGAGTTATAAAATTCCTGCTTCTGCAATCAAGCGACAGAATTAAAAGTGCCTGAAAATCATCTTAGGAGCGCGATATCTTTAAAGTAGCGACGATTCACCATCGCGAAAACAAATTTCTCATTGCCGTCGACTTTTTTTCTGACAAATGGCGCTACAACGAGCTAGCAATTAAGAAACGTAAGAAGAGGGCCATCGTAAACCAAACGACGGAAACGCGTAATGGAACAAAAGTCGTTCTGGATCCCTCTCGCTGCACCCTCGGCGCAGATCCATCGTCGTCATTACGGTATCGCCCGTGTCCGCCGCTAAAGAAGAACAATTAAAATATGACAATCGTTAGATTTAATTATCGGGACAAAAGGGCAGCGCGGACGAACCCCCGGCCCCGATAAGAATGCTGCGCGCAGCTGAAAACTTGAAAGACATTTAAAAGCGCGGCTAAAAGGGGTGGGTGGCGTCTCACGCTTGATTTCTTCGCCATCCGACAGAGTCCCATCCGACAAGTTATTATTAAGTACAGGATATAACAATCAAAGGAGGAATCTTCCGAATCATTTATAACAGGCGTTATGGTAATAACAATTATCTTGGGGACCCGATCTTCCGTTCATGGGACGAATACTTTTTGAAATGCCGATTCATTTTAATTACACAACTGCAAAAATGCAAAAAAGATTTAAACTCTACAAATATATAATATTTATATTTGTTCAAATAGATTTATAATATTTATAAATGTCTACTTGTTCATTTAATATAAATAAGAAAATTATTAATGATAATTTGCACAAATTAAATATAAGCACGTAATTTAATATCTATATATAATGAATTTTTTATTATCTAAATATGAACATATCTTGTTCGCGCATTAAGAGTTTATTATTATTTGATTATAGAATGAAAGAAAAACATAGGTTTTTGCAGGCACAAGCAATGTATCCAATATTTGTTTTCTTTGAGCTGAATATTCACTTTGATGTATATTGAACATAATTAGTACTTGAGATAAAAAATGACTTCTAAGTTGTAATAACATGCCAGTTGTGATATTACTGAGGAAAGCTATAACACTTTTAATTATTGCGTATCCAATGGGAGTCGAACAGTGATGACAGCGGCCGAAACCTATTTCCGTATGCATAAAGGACTCGAGTCACTAAAGGTTTTGCCGACCGTGCATGCGACAACTACCCGCAATTGCCTGGTCAACCCTATCTTTTATCCTCCCCCATTGTCTGAGGAGTTTCTTCGATCGCTTTTTACGCTTTTACGGGTGATAATTGCAGTTCAACGTTTGTACAAATGGTACGACCAAGGCTAGCCAGCTCTTGCCAATTTATATCACTTTAGTACGATATAAACATTGCCTATTTTGATCCAGACATTACACGGTATAAATATGACAAAATTATATTTGTTCTGCAATTAGTTTATCTTACACAATGTCTGTTAGAAATAATTATTTTGTTACTTCGTTTTATTACTTTATTTAGAACTTTACTTCTCGCATAGGATAATTTATCGGCAAGTTTAATCAGATGAATCTATATATTCGGTACTTTTATTTCTGCATAAATAATATAAATAAAGCAATTTCACTAAAATTTTGCACTTATAATATACTTTATCTTATAATTTGTTACACTGTAAAAAATTTGTGTAAAATTTACAACTATTATAGTGGGTAATTTGAGACCCACTATAATAGGTGTAAATTTCCACACATTCTTAATTTGTGTAATTGTAATACAAAATTACTTTTTCCTTCCGTACTGTAATTTTGTAAAATTACAACTATTATAGTGGGTCTCAAAATTACCCACTATAATAGTTGTAATTTTACAAAATTTTTTTACAGTGTACAGAATTATTATTAGGATTTTGAAACTATAACAATATGAAAATACAAAGTTTATAGAATTTAATTAGCAAAATAAGAGGTTACGAAATATAATTTCAATTTTACGAATCGGAGTATCTTTTAACACATGGTAAAAATTAGAGAAGGTTTATCTTGGACATATATTAAACTGAGGGTTACTTGTTTAAAGAGTTAAGTCTGTATGAAAGTCGAGAAACATTACTTTCCATGAGAGATTTTTCACGGTCTCGATTATATCCCGGTAGAAGTATAATTAACTGCCACGAGGAGAGGTAGCGACCCACGGTTGTCTAAATAATTTACGCTGCGTCTTGACTTCCAGTTTTGCGTGTCTCGTATAATACGTTACTACCATAATCTATAATTTTTTATCCTCTCCATTCGTAAAATAATCTACTCGCCGTTCTTCTCGCAGTTAGCATTTTTGATCGTCTATACAATTTTCGTGACGATTATTAACTTCAATATTGTTTTGTTAAATAACTGTTTAATTTTATGCGGCTGTGGCATGGAAATGGTAATAAATTTCGTGGTCTTATTTATGGTAATGTAAAAGAATTCAAAGATCTTTCGTTTCGTATTTATTTCCGCACTTTTTATCCGATTTTTATTGGACAGTGAGACGAAAGAAATTTCGCTCATACTTATTAGCATGAATTTAATTAGCGCGACTCGGATGTCTGCATTGGCGCGCGCCGACACATTGTATAAATACTATTATTGTTCATAAATATTCATCCACACTTAATATCAGCGGCATTGTGGCGCGTAAGTTTCACGAAGAAACCGCCGGTAGAGTTCAGTCAAAGTTTTATGAAAATCTTCTCTCTCTTTCTCTCTGTCTTTCTGCTGTCTTCTGCTTATTTCATAATAATCTATATTTTTTTATATAATTAAATGTACCGTAATAAGTACATCAATAAAGAATAAAACTATATAAATTCTCGACGTTATTAATATTACATGTTAGACCAAAATTTTTTATATATAAGGAAAGATAATATTACAAAATTAATACTTGACTAAGATTTTAATTTTTTAGTTGCTAGTCGTATTTTTAGCTTGAAAATTTTTCAAAGTTAAAATACATATTTAATTGCGCCTTTTGTTACTTGTACGAACTTCCGATTCACTTTCCGCGCGTATCTCACTAATGAAATTCTTAAAAATCGCGCACACATTTGTTCTCTCCGAATTACCGGATGAGAATTCCTTCAAACAAAGAAAGTAGGGCTTCCTTCCGTTTTTTCCCTCCCCCCCCCCGCCCGTCACGCCGTTCTCTAGTCCCCGGCAGTTGAAATATTTGCTCGAGGTTTCTCCCAATTATAATTAACCTTAATAATATTCATTTCGCACACACCGAAACGAAGTTGTTCGTCTGCTAGGAAGCCCAAGCTGGGAGATTATATTAATTAATCTATTAAGATGTACATTTTTAGCGGGGGCCACCACCGTCCTGCCACTGTACCTTTCTTACGCTTCTTTAATTCTGTTGTTCAGAAGCTCTTTGCTACTTTATCAAGAGTTATGAAAACTGGCAGCTGACGCTCTGTATCTTGTATCCGACCCTCCGATAAAATTTAAATACCATTTTGAAATTAATTGTCGGTTTATTAGCGATCACTATAATTATGCAATTGGATTAGGTTTGCTTTTTAATTAACAATATATAAAAGTGAATATGTACCTAAGTACCTGTAATAGTTTACATACAAATGATTTTATTAAATAATCTAAATTAACGTGATAACATCCAAATAATTTTTAATTAATTAAAAAAATAATGAGATAAATATTTATATAATCGCTTATTTAAAAATTGCAGTCAAATTTGCAATTACATCTATCGCATCTTAAATTAATACCAAAAGATTTTCGCGTCCAACGTATATCTACTTAACATGTACAATTAATAAACCTCTTTATAGAGATGCTACGTATCATTACATTCATTACTGAAATGGCAAGGATGGGTATATAAAAATGCCATCGTAGACAGCGAGCCGCCTTCTATGGGGGTGTTTCGAACAGCGACAGCGGACAGACGCGCGGAAAATATTTAATTAAAGTAAAAACCAAAAATCCGCGGCTACTGCCTCGGCCGCACATTGTCGAACGTCGGATGGTCGCGGTGGCCTTCTACCTCTCCGTGGTACGTGTCACATGCCCACTTTATTGGTAAACTCTCGTCAGTTATTTAATTAACACGTCTGATCGATAGGCGTCCGGTAAAATCATATACAGCGAATGCCGACCGGTAATATGTGCGGCTTTCAACGAGTCAAAATTTTTCTCACTTTTTTTTCTATATCACGCAGAATGCAATTGCGCTTAAACGTATTCCCCGCTTGCTACAATAATAATTGTTATTAAACCGTTATAACAAATTCTTGATAAATGATGCAAAAAATGACTTTATAGTTGAAAAATTTGCAAATCGGAGATTTTTGTGTTAAAGGCGAAAATACATTAGATGAGATGAAAATGGACATGGAACAGGAAACTGACAATCAAATATTAATTATGATACACTTCTTACTCAGGAAATAGATGTTATAATCGTCTTCAGAATAATGTCGTACAATAATTTGCATTTTCCTGATAATCGATAAATCTATTTTGCAATTAACTTTCTATAAAGGTATATGAATATGAAATGAATATTCAAATATGATTATGACAGCAGTTTGGTGACTTATACTATTATTTTCTATTATTTCTGTAGATTATATCAATATTTTAATTTTTTAATCGCAAATTTATATATATGTATAATATATATATATATATATATATATATATATATATATATATATTATACACATATATATATATATATATATATAAGTTTTAAATTAAATAAAAAATTATAAAGAATACAATTTGGAGAACTTATGATACAAATTGTATTGCAAACACAAATGTTTATTAGAATCTGGATATTTATAGAAAGAACGACATGCGTTATCTTCTCCATACGATGAAACGCGGAAAGCGAAGTTTACGAGACTGTCGATAAGCATGCATTAGCGACGTCGTTTTTATGTTTTGTCGCAAAATATACGTCGTCAAAATAAACCGATAAATGCCAGATTCGCGGAAAACGGATGACGAATCCAAGCGTGTAAGCGTTCGAGCGAAATGCAAATTCACCACACCGGCACCGTCTCCGCACTTTTATTTCGCCGTTATAAAAGTTGAAGCGAAGTCTCGTTCTCTTCTTTTTTTTTTACGGCCAGCCACAATATTTCCGAGGACTTTAGCGTGCTCGATTGCAAAGTGGCGAAGCGAGGGTCGAGCGTTGTAAAGCGATTTACGGTGCAAACAGCCAATAAACGACCGCGATCGTAATGAAATACCGCGAATAATCGAGCGGTTACGTCGTCGTGCAAAATTAAGCATCCATTGAGCCAGTCGATAAGAACTCTTCATTATTATATTCCAGTATTATGGTTATTACAGCTGCACTAATATTTTTATTTTACACAATAAATGCGCTCTTGTCGTTAGCTAATTAAAATAAATACAAATTGAATTTTTTGTATTTGTCTTTACAAAATATAAGCTGCATTATAATCTTCCTCACGTTATACAAAAATATCACAATTATGAGATGCTAAAGAACATATCTGTTTTATCTATACTCTATTTGATACAAAATATATAGTGACGTTAATACGATATGAAACATACTCGTATACGAGAGAAAACTCGCGTAAAGCCACAGTTTCCGTCCTTTGTAATTTCGCCAATTAGCTTGATAAATTCCGAATATACAGGCGATCTAAAAAGTTAAACCTAATTAGTAGAAACGTAAGCGAGAGCGAATGTATTTGAGATAAAGAATGCTTTTTTCCAGGCGAACAAGCGGGCACAAAGTGTTTAAGCGTTTATTTACCTGTACGCGGCTAGTCTATTACGTGCATTGTCCGTACTTGTAAATTTACGACATCCATTTCTATCAAACGATTTTAATATCTCTTCCGGTCGTCTCTCTTTGCTCTCGAAAGCGCGTGAGCATTTGTCGCGGAAATACAGCGTGGCGTCCGTCACGGACGCCAGTTAAAAGCGACCTAAATACACCAGAATATGTTTAAGAGAAGCGTACGGAGTCGTATTCTTCCATTAACACAAAGGGGTGGAAAATCCGGGGGTAGCGGAGCTTTTGTGCGGGATACGGAGGAGGGAAAGAGAGAGAGAGGGGGGAGAGAGAGAGAGAGAGAGAGAGAGAGAGAGAGAGAGAGAGAGAGAGAGAGAGGGACAGAGTGGCTTGTTTACGTAACGCTTTATCGTTAGAGGGTCCGTCGGATTTTCTTGTTGATCCTCCACGGTCTCTCTAATAGCGATTTTGGTTTATTTTGGTTAACAAATTTGGTTAACAAAGTGCGCCTTGCCGCGCGTCCGTTCGTTCGTTATCGCCCGTTTTTGTTTCGACTTTTTCCCCACTGTGAACATATTTGAAAAATTTACGTACGAGGCGACCACAATGCTAAGTGCACGCTTGCATGTGTATATGCATCGCTCGTACAAATAAATGACTTTAACATCATGTTATTTAATCATAGGTATTGATAGTTTTATACCTAATTTCTTTCTTTTAATTTAGGTAATTTGTACGCTATGTATTAGATCTCTATTACGTCAAAATCAAATTTATTGTAATTTAAATCATACGGATGCAATTAAAAATAATAGAAAAGATATTTATTTCTTCTAATTGTAAGCATTAAAAGCTAATAACATATGCACACACATGAATTATACATATAAGTATGCAATCTCCGTCGACTTGTTTTGTTTTCGTACAATTCTAGAGAGAACAGAATGGATGGGGGTAATATCGCGCGTCTAAGTGCTTCATTTATAATACTTGTCTCGTCGACGAGGAATGAATTGTTTACTAGCATTCTGTTTAATAAACGGCAACTTATATTTGCCCAAGGTTGCGATACACTCACTTATTATTCACTACGGTTTAATACGGTGTAAAATGTAGAAGATACAACTCTGGCTTCGCGTGTCTCTCGCGCCTTGGAAATGGAATCGCGTCTGTTTGTCTGTTTGTAGTAGCAATTAACGCGAGCTCTCCCCGTAGATTGGATCATCCGCGCCGTAGTTCATCTTGACATCAGCAACCATCGTCGGCGACGCCGCCGCCGCAAGATGGCGAATTACAATTACCTAAAATACACAAGCAGCGAGCACCAGAAGAGAACGATAACGACAAAGGTTACCGGTAACAGTCGCGCGCTCAACGCGTCGATGATTGATCACGAAAGCTGCCATTTTGATCTCCTTTGTTAACCTTTCGGTTCTCTCCCACAAAAATATTCGGGCCCGTTTGTCCCGAGGACGGTGCAGGCGATAGGAGATGTTATCTATCAATTTTAAGCAGCTCTGTAGCTGAAACCGGTCGAGTGGTTGAGGGACGTTACCAATAAATTGATGAGACACCGGCAGCCTCGTAATAAGATGACTACGTTATAACGATCGGGCACTCGCCTGATTATTAATTGGCCCTTCACGCGGAGACCCTCCATTGTTCTGCTTCGATATATATTCCGCGATATCAAGCGGTCCCGATAAGTGGCCAATTGATCGATCCTATACCTTCGGAATCTACATAATCTCCACTCTTACCGCTATACGCATTGTATGTTTCGGTTCTATATATCGCTGGGGGACAAATTTTTTAAGAATACTCTTCATATATTATAAATTATGATATTTATAACAAAACATTCTTATTAATACTTGTAGAAAAATAAAAGAAATATCAGGATTATTGTTATATCATTAAAAATATTTCCATTTGCTGCAAGACGTAGTTTTGTTGGCTTAAAATATAAAATATCTTTTTTTCTATATATATACCTATTCAGAATATGATTAATTTTTATAAATTAATATTTAATTTATATACTGCGTTATTTTAAAAATCGTCTTTGTGTGGTCGATCATGATTCAAAGAGATTAGATAGACGCCTGACCCGTATAATTATACGTCTGTATCTCAGAATATGAAACTTCATATGATAGTTCGTTCCAAATATCTCACCCCACGCTTTTTGATACAAGATTCACTGCAACGTCTATGTATACGGGCCAAGATCGATCACAAGAAAAAGCAATAAGTCTCGGGAACTTAGACTAAAGAATTTTTTTCCCCGCCGATGGAACTGCGAAGACTGGGTAACGAGTCGAGTTTTTCATCGTTATTCCCCGACGAAAAAAAGCTCCGGGTGGGAAATAAATACAAATTGCGGGATTACCGGGACTTTTCACGCTGATATGGGGCCCCATGCTCTTCACGCGACAACGTTCTCTATTTTCCAGATACTTCGTATAAGTTACGACGGACCGCTTCATGAAACCAAATGTACCGTGAAATTTTCCGCCGCGCCCGCCGTCGCGAAACAACCGCGGCGATGCTGGATGACGTTACCGTGCATTTCTCTGGATACCTTATTTATGTACGAGATCCGTGAATGAATTTAAGAGTTGTGCAATTTATGCGAATAGTGACACGCGCTATATAAATGTGCAAAAAGATTCCAATCTTAAAACGTAAAATATAGAAAATATAAAAGAATTGTACAAAAACGATAATAAAATCCATTAAAAAATAAGAAATATTGTTAAAATTATAATAATTTATTTTAATGAGATAATCTTTTAATATATTTTGTTTTTTTAAATTATATTTTTAACTTTAGTTTTATTAAATAGTTAAGTCCTCATACTTCTGATATAATTTTAAATTATCTTGTTTCTGTGGATGGAATATTTCAAATTCTTTACGTGAATGTATAAAGCCAGTTAGAGAAGAGCAAGTTAAGTAGTAAGTTACTTGCTAATCTTTTCTGTTATTGTTTGTGAAGAAAGATAATCAAATAACTTGCTGCTTGATATCTGCTGGTTTGTAAATCCACAATTAATTCTTAAGCTCTCGGATCGATTATTTATTTCAATTTTACATATAATTAAAGAGAAATAGAAATAAGAATAAAATTTTACAAAATATATATAAATACGCTATATTGCTCTAAAGTAAAAAAAAATTAAAATAAATTATACTAATATATATAAATATCATCGAAAACGGCTGTATAATTTCTTGCAAAAATTACCCAGAGATTTTAACGATGATCTCAATAATCCACGCGAATGAAAACCGTGAGAATGTTTTTGAGATAAGCAAGCGGTGCGAGAGGGTAGTTCGAGTCGCACGAATTTGAACGAAGAAAGGGTGTGTCGGACGGCCGTGTCCTGTCATGTTCGATAGCGATATACCTTGGGCTTTGGCTCCCTTAGAATTTCGTGGTACCCACTCTCTAATTGCATAATAGGATGCCCGCATGTAGGGGAAAGGTGGACGGATAGTATAGACGTTCTTGGACCCAGCATGGGGGTAGCAATCGAAATAGATAGATATCCTTTCTCACATACGCTTATTACGCTCCACTTTGAATTTTTGCAGCGTTTTACTTTGCATTTTTAGCCTTACAATTTGTAAAATAACATAAAACTAGGTGATGTGATTATATTGTCCAAACAACAGACACTTTTCAAAAATATTTCCCGCAGCAGTTTTGAAAGAATTAAAACGAAATTTGCGTGAAAAAGGTATAATGGTTTTTGTATTTCTGCTCACCATCTTCCTCCTGGATTTTTTATTCTCGGGTAATTTGAGAATATTCTGTCTAATGTAGTAAAAATTCGAAAGTGGGTCGACTCCCGTTTCACTTTAAACTGTTACACACATACATGGGTTCAGGCTGAATAATGAATTAGCCTCCTACTTAAGTCAATTACCGAGATTTTATAACTTCGATAAAGCTGTTCATGACAATTAGCTGGTACATACGGCGATGCGTCTGTGTTTGTGTGGCATAAGATAAGACGATTGCCAGAGATTACGGGAATATGTCGTATCGAATATTTAACACGCACATTGGAATTTTATAAATCTCGAGATAGATGTATTCTCAGTACTCTGCTCAGTGTGCTATAATCATGCATTTTTCAAGATAAAATTAATTGTGTTACGTCTTATTATTTCCGTCCCGTTATTTCAATGACTATCGATTAATGACCAAATTATTTAAAAATCAGCGGTTTGAAGAAATGGAGGTGCAATACAATTCAATTATTTTCGCAATTTAATCATTTTATTTTTATAATACAGATATTTTAACTTGAAATTTGCAAGTAATATGCGCAATATAATAAAATCAAGAAATATTTATATTATTTCTGAAACCTACAAAAATATTAGATTAATAGAATATTTCTATAAAATTGTTTTATTTAGCCAGTATTGTTTTAATATTTTTAATAAATAAAAAAACAGTAATATTTTCAAGATAAAAATATCAAAACATATCAGCTTAAATATAATAGCTTTTTTTAGTCTTATAAATTATTTTAGTTAGTTTGATACATTACAAAATTGAAATCAATTCTGCACTTTTAGTAGCAGTCCATGACGCGTGTATGATTTCAGTAAATAAGAGAAACGTTATTAATAATATTAAAATTTTAATAAACCAAGGGCAATTTCTCCACACTAATCTGACGATATTAGCATAGATTCCTGGACGGTAGATAATTCCGAGTCTACTTGAGGGGTCGAAGGCAGAGAGACGTCTGATAACCGCCCCTTGTAAGTTAACGTATCTACCGGTGAAGAAGGGTAAGGAAAGGGATGGTTTTGGGGCAGCACGCGTCCCTTCTATTAAATTAACGTAAGGCAAAGGGATGGAAACCACCCCCGCCCCAAACACTAGGTCAACTGTTTCAACCTCGCAGAATCCTGACTATTCATATGTTGGGCAACCCTCGGTGCACTGATTTTCCCGATAACAGATTAAAGTGTCGCAATAAATATCATGTTAATTTTTATTAAAGGAACTAGCAGCCGCCACCGGTAAAAAGCTTTTAGGAACTAATCTGCTGGATATTGTTGTATTTCAATAAACTCGCCGCATGTGCGTCATGTATATGTTAACAAACATCAGTGTGTGCGTGGTAAGGTGTTCTCAGAAGCGACCCGCACATACGATGTCACAATCATAGAAACTGATTAAACAAGATTCACAAACCGCCCTCATAGACGACGAATATCCTTCAGAATCTCAAACGACATTTGGATAAAGTCTGATGTTGTCACTTCAAAGATGCTACAGAGAAATAGGAATTAACAAACTGGACTTTAATTAAAAGATAAATAGACACGTTGTATATTATTGAAAGAAATATTTTAAGCTAGAGTTTGTACGCAGCAATTTATTGCGAAAACGGGAGATTTTCTACTGAAGATTAGGTGGAACCAACAAATTAAAAGAAGGTAAATTGAGGTACAATTGCTCGCTGACCATTGCTAAGATTCTTCCGCGTTGTCCGCAATAAGATCCGCGAAGGGAGGTAAGGACAAGCAGTAAACGTAATTTGAATTTCATGGCAGTTTAACGATCTTAATTAGAAAGCCCTTGCTCATCCTAGCTCGAGGCCCGTCCAGAACCTGGAACCTGCAACCCCGAATCTCGAACCTTACCTCTCGACTTAACCGGGCTTACTCAAGGAGAGACGCGTTAAGCCAGGAGGGATCTTAGCTCGCTGTTTATTCTCGTATTAACACCGTGCCTAAACTATCCGAAGACAAATCGTGTACACTACGCGCGAAGAAGGCACTCGACTGAGCTTGACCCTCGGGATAAGTGTCAAAGGATTCAAGCTGATTGATTTATCGTGTTAACGTAAATCAAACGATTGCTATTGTCGTCGTTTGTTACTTTACGCATCTTGTCATGTCTCCTGTCTGATTAAGTTTTATCTGACACAAATAACATACATAAATATACATATTAGATTGTGTGTGTGTGCATATAGAAGAAAATACCGTCCCGAATGCGTTCCAACGCAATAGAATTTTTCTGCCTTTGCCTTTCCAGTTTAATCGATTAAAATATTTCATGCCTTCACGTACGAGACTCTCAGGAATTTCGGGAAGAAAAGTTTAAGCGTTTATGTAGAAAATAACTTTGGGCTACACATTGTGACAAGAACTCGCCGAATCATGCTGGTATATTTCTGAAAATGAGAGTAACAAAGAATGAATGACAAAGTAAATTCACAATTTCTTACAATGTAATTTATTGCAATTTATTATGTACGATTTAATCCAGCCTTATAGTGCATTATTGCATTGTATGAAAAATTTTCGTCATTGTATATTTCATTAATTAATCTTTTACAGATAGTATGAGCTGTTCATTATAGAAATTTAGATAAATATAGTATAATAGAAAAAGAATTTTTGATAACATAATTAGCTAGCACAGCGGAGAAGTCCGATATTAAAATCAGGCGTGACGCAGAAAATATTTTAATAATATTTATTAAGAACTCCGTGCGTTATGCATGTAATATGCTATTTAATAGCCAACGCGGCCGCGCACCCATTGCTGTGCGGCATTGCCGAAATATATCGTTTTAATATAGCGGCGTGTTTGCATCACGAGCAAATCCTCCGTAATATCCACTGGCCGGCCGTGTAGGGAAAAGGGGGTGAATTTTGCGCGCGAGAGTTGGACGAGGTACTTTCAGAGTGGCCGCTGGCCAAGCCAAGGCGGACGCGGGGGTGACCGCTGCCGAGGGTGGCCCCTAAAAGAAACATAAATAAGACAAATAGGGGCGATCGACAATAGAAAATATCGAATGTACAGAATGCTCCATAAATCGGAGGGGGCGAGGCTGAGCGAGGGTGGTAGCGCGGTGGCGCGACGGGGCGCGGGGGTGGTCACCCGTTTGCTGTAAGGCGCGGCCGATCTTTTTATGTTCCAACGCGCTCCCTTTCGCTCCCCTCCAGAAATATATCTATGGCCAATATCCGCAACCATTTCCCGTGCACGTTTCCACTGTGGATTCGATATACTCGCTGCGTCGAGTATTAGTTGCTAGATGTGCACGAGATCACACGCGCGTGTGTTTGTGTTCTTGTGCGTGAACTCGTGAGGAAAAACTCGTGTGGGGAAGTAGGTACGACGAAGAGAGATCGTGGCTCGAGGCAGTGCTTAACTGTATTAATTGCGCGATTGTAATATTCTAAGTGGCCGATATCTGCTTGCATGTTTTATCATGGTCTTTTTTCAATGGAGATAGAAAATATTCGTTCAGGATATATAGCAAACATAATCCTGCTGCGGATATATAGAAATCCAAATTTCGAATCGCTAATCAGTTTGGTTCAGTTAGTGGAGATAAAATAAGAAAATAACAATTAAATAATATGTATATAAATATTTATTATATTTTTTTATCTTATTTCTTCTTTTCTTTCTTTTTTGTCTTCTCTCTCTCCCTATCTTTGAATTTCTTATTACAATATAAAAAATAAAAGAACACGATCAAACATTTGTCACTGTGTATTGAATTGGTTTACATTCAAGATTTCACCTCAAAAAGGATAAGAGACGTTGGTCCAAATAAACCCCAGTTTTACATCGCGCTCGTTACTTCACGAGAGTATAGTTGTAAGATGCAAGACTAGTACATATGCTCGAAATGAGAGGGGAGGAGACGAAGGAGGGAAACGAAATGCGTGGTATGAACAACGAGAGGGTTTGCAAACATAATCCAACATTTGCGCAGCAGTGTCGCGCGTGTGCACGCCGCTACCGGAGAAAGGGCGAAAGGGGTTTGTACAAGAGAGAGGAGACAAGGAGAGCGCGCGCGTAAGGACGCAGGGGAGATTGGTCTGAATTCCCAGGTTTACGTTTACAACCTTAACTACAAATTTGACAGAGTTACCGAGGCATAAGAGGGCGGATTGAGTCTCGCAAGGGTGGTTAGAACTGCGTGTAAGAGTCACCCAACCCCGTCCCTCGCTCTCTTCTCCGCTATTCTCTTCCAGTTGTTAAGAAGTCCCTCTGGGCTAATTTGGCCTCCGCGTCCTTCTCACGCTTTATCGTCCTGCTTCTTCATGTCTCGTTTCGATCGCTTCAACCACCTACGAGCGTTCCGCGTCATCTAAGCTTACGGTTGCGTCAAATTGGGGTTGTTTCATCAGAAGGCAGGACATGCTTTCTTATGTTAAGATTATTATTTGAATTCTCCGAGAGATGAAGAGATTTTGTTTGATGATGTTAAATAGTTAGTTATCATCTTTTTTAACACACATATATGTATGTGTATTCTACATATTTATAAAAATATAATAGACAGTACTATACTTTACTATAAGTACTACAGTACTATATTTTCAAAAGGTTTGATGAAAAATAAATATAAAGATAAAACAACAGATTCCTCACAAAAATGATAAATCAACATCAATATTAACAAAAAAATTATAATAATTTGTTTACAGACTTGAGTTAGCGCTCACAATTGCGAGTATTCCAGGTGACTTCAAAATATTTTTATTTTACTTACAAAGATACATGCAAAGAATTTTAAATAATCTTCTGTATGTTTTATTTAAAAAGGCATATTAAATAGTTTATTAAAAATCAAAATTGTTTTAAAAAAAGCAAAAACTCGCACGAGAAGACTCCAACACGTCTCGCAAATCAAACGGTTAATACACAGATTACTCAACCCTTTCCCAACCAAAGTACCCTTTTTCTATAACCGGATAAAGAAATGAACGAACGGATCCTCGTGAGCGGATCCTCCGCCGTTGAAATTCGCTCCGGCAGCCAAGCTACCCTCTTGGCGCGTTCGGCGGGCACAACGAAAAAAAAGACGCATTCTCCCTATTTCAACACAATGCGAGGAGGTATTGAAATTATTTATAACAGCCGTTCATTAGCGAGGAACATTCTGGAGGCGAACATGCTGGCGAATAAAACTTCGATGAGTCATTTAATCAAGATTCTGACACGTCGTAGATATGATTGAATTGATATCAAGAATAGCTTACTTACTGGTAGAAAGATTAGAAAGATAAATGTCGTAAAATAAGATTTCTTTGCACAAAGTTTTATATACGACTTTAATCCTTCCACAAATATTCTTGCATATGAAAAGAAATTTGATTAATGATCTAGAAATAGAATATCCGTTTAACACTATTATCCCGGTTAAATATTTTCTCTCGCTCCATCCAGCTTTTCTCTTTGCACATCTATTTAATAAAATATATAATTGTACATTATAACTTAAAACTGTGTGAAATGTTTTATCTCAACGTTTGGATTTGTGATCAAAACTGTAATATCATTAAAGCATATATAAATACAATTTCACACGATTTCACTGATACAGTCATAAATTCATTTATGACTGTATTTTCTTCATCATAAATTGGATCTAATAGTTGTACCGAAACTGAACTCGAAATGAATGGCGGTGAACTCGTCAATCGTGTCGCGTCGATTCTCTCTTAGCGGCGGCTCTTATCAATGGCAATTGCATTGCTGCAGTCGCCGATGTATTGACGCTTCATATACGGATTCCGCCATCCCCCGTGGCACTCGGGGATAATATTGCCAGTTCCGTTATTTATAAGCCGGCTATTTACCGCCGGCAGCTGCCAGAAGAGCACAATAAAACGAAGCAGCGCGTGGGATGCACTCCTATGTAAATCCTGTTGGTTGCCCCGTATCGCGCGCCTGTAAATGCATTTATGATCCTCGACTCTCGTATAGTCACTAGGGAAAGTTTACCAGGGAATATGCTTCGCAGTGGCTTATATCTCCTCGTGTCACTTGATTTACTTCAGATAACGAGCGCGCACTTCTTTCCAACGGCTGTTTATGTTCATAATAACTTTTTCTCGCAACCGCGCAAAACTGCAGCAGACGTTAAAACCTCTTTTTCTGCACTTTTATTTTTTTTTAGTATTATTTTATGGTTATTAGTTATTAGGATGTTCTTGGAATTTAAAATATGATTATTTTATATCTAATATTTATTATATTATATTCTGTAATTAATAAGCTCTAAGATTTTTATCACTAATTTAGTCTATTAATTCTATTAAATTAGATTACATGATAATCTATTTAGAATGAATCAACAAAAAAGCATATCTCAGTTTCGGTATCATTTCGTGCTAGATAAACGGAAAATAGGGGTGGTTGTTAGTGAACAATCGAGGATAGCGCGAAGGAAGGAGAGAGAAAGAAGGAGGGAGAGAAAATCGGCGAAAAAAAGGGTGGGAGGGCGGAAACCACGGCTAAGAGAGTAGGTACTTGCAAAAAACGCCATGGAAGCTATTAAGCATTTTTTCGCACAAGAGGAAAAAAACGAGTGCTTCCTTTTCTTTTATGCGAAACCAACGTAGAGAGGCCGAAGAGAGAATGAGGCTAGGGGAGGGATGGTATTTATTACATAAGCGACAAAAAATTTTATCAGCATTAGTTTAAGCTTGTCGGAATTCCGACATTTTCATCAAGAACAAAAAAATCGATTTTAAATTTAATAAAAAATTTGTTATTAAAATTAACATCGCGTGCCTCAGAGCGCATACGCACAGCGTCACAATCAGCTGTAATAATATCAGCTTTAAACTTTGTTCTTATGGCACACATTGACATCCCGTCTGACATTGCACATATATTTTATCCTTGTTTCGAGCTGCTTGACACAAACAGCGCTTCTTGAGAGTATAAGTATATAGGAAAGCAAACTCGATTAAATACGCTCATATTTAATCAATATTTAAGCAATCGCTTGTAAGACATCGAGTCATTAGCATGGCGCCTAGCGAGCGATATCTCTCCCGCTAATTTCGCTAAGAAACTCGCGGCTGCGTTTGGGAGCAGAGACAGGGGTGGTTTAAGGAACGCGACGCGTACATTACAAGACATCCGTCCGCTCAGCACTAATGATAATTAGAACGTTAAAGCGATGAACGGCTAGAGAACAAGCGGAAGGAACACACGGAGAGAGCTATTAATTTAAGTGCGTCAGTAAGTGGAAAATGCTAAGTATTTTCGAAATTTTGCGCGCGGATTGTCAAATTACCATAGGCGTAAAAAAATACCGGAATATTTTTTATTTGTTATATAAAAAATTTTTGAAAAAATTTTGTTTAGAATTTTGTTAGTGCTAAATAATATCAAATTATAAGAGAATTACGATAAATATATATATATATATATATATATATATATATATATATTAAGAGAAATTAAATTAAATCTTATATTATGTTAGAAATTATAATATTTTGTCTATTGTACTTTAATTTATTTTCAAAATACGTAATAAATTTTTTATGGATTACTAATAGATAATTTTTTAAAAAAATTATGTATCGCGTATTTGGGTATTATGTCATTGATACGTTTTGATACTTTTTATAGAATTTACTCGTTTCCTTTACAGGATAAAGAGTTCAATGCGTAGGATCTTAAAGATCAAGGGAAGTAGCAAGAAGTGTTTTATTGCATCCTAAAACGGTATAGAATTCCTGGTAAGCGGTGTTTCCTCCAACTTCCCAAAGTGTTTTGCACGCTTTATCAGATTATTTGATTATGCAACAATGCCGTGTACTATGAGGCACGATTTCAAAATCCGATTTGGTTCAATTATATAGAAATCACGCATTATTGTTTAGTTATTACCATTACTGTACATATCATAAATATAAGTTCACAAATTGAGAATTTATGATAATATATGGAATAATATTATATATTGTTAAATTATATAGCTTGCACTGAGAAAAAAAATTTGTCAATCCCAAGAAATATTTAGTCCGATACGTTCAACTAAACATTTTAGTTAGTTAACTAAACATTAGCTGAATTAATTAATTCTTGATTAAAGAAACGAAATAAAATGTTGAAACAACTAATATATAGTTAACTAACTAAAATGTTTAGTTGAACGTATCGAACTAAATATTTCTTGGGATTAACAATTTTTTTTCTCAGTGTGTAAACGCTATATTTTTAGTTTAAAAACAAGATTATTTTTTGAAAAATATGATATTTTTATTTGCATTGGATTTAAAATACGACGTAAAATATGACAAAATAACACATCAATTATTTGCACAGAGATACGGTTATATAGCTATTATTTTGTTTCTCTGATTTAGCCAAAATTAAAAAGAGTGTTTAAAATAAAAGTAAAATCCTTGAGAATAGTACAGAACAAGGAAACTGCTATTTTTGGGAAATGCGCCACCAAAACCGGGCAGGAGGGTTGAAAGCAAAAGCGACTTGTTTGGCCATGAGGACGTTACAGAGGGTTCAAGCCGCGAGGGGTTGGGGTCTCTAAGTAGATTTCAAGTGGAAGATTTATATAAAGGAACGATACAGCTTCTCCAGCATGCCGTCACGTAAATCGGGAGTATATCTAATCCGCCGGCGTAAATGCCTTGAGACGTTTGTTTCCGTGACGTTTTAAATCTGACTTGGAAATTATAGGATAAGAATATATCTGTACACGTATTTTATTCCCGTCTCTTCCGATTCCGCTAATAGAAAGTATCTATTTCGACAGTTTCATAAATAGCTATCGTTGAAAAAGTACACATAACAATATACACATCCAAATTGTTCTTATATTGAATATTCAATTAAAGAATTAACCCATATACGATAACATGCGTTACGGATACTATTACCGAATGTAAGTCGATTTAGAGAGATTATAAGTTGGCGAGCCACGCGCAGAGACGCGATCGTGTCGCCGGCGCCAAGGGAACAAGAGAAATATTAAACAGACTTGTTTTCTCGTAAATCAGTTAGAAATTCCCCTCGAATAAGGGGACCGTCCGCGAGAAGGCTTTGAGAGGTGGTTGGCAACCCCGCCGGATTTCTAATGACACCCCCCCCCCCCCCCTTCTGGTCCCTTCGTGGCCGCAATTCATCCTCGAACTGGCAACACGCGGCATACTTGACTTCTTGATACTTACCTACCTACGCAAAGTTTTCTATCCGATATAAAATTACTATGTAAAACAGGTAAGTCTAAAAGTATCATTCTAAAAGTATTATATTGTCCTCAATTCTCAATTACGAAGTCTGTACGGTGTAATCAACATGCTAGATCGATAAAGTCATTAATAATCCATCTGATAGCTGCGGTATTGTCACCTTGTTTTTCCTAGCGGAAACTTATAAGAAAATCTTTAGAATAATGGTTTTCAAATCTTTTTAGTTGTGCTATTTTTTTATATAAAAAATTTTATAAGTGAGGAAAGAGAGAGAGAGAACATTAACAATTGCATTCTTTATACACAATCTTGCATCTAATTTCAACTTAAGTATATACCGATATTTTTATTTTATTCGAGTAATATATTTTTAATTTTACAAGATTTGTTTTAGAATTTCGCGATTATAACATGCTTTTTAGACACTTTGTTTTTCCAATTGAGAATTTGCAAATGTTTTAAACAAGTAATTAATAATTCGCAATGGATATTTGCAGTAACAGAAAGTGGGACTCTTCTTTCGCGATTTAACTCGATTTGATCGCGATGGCGATCAATCTCTTTTAACGGTCTCATCGAAGTTTTGCTGAGGATTAGGTACAGAGGGAGTGGATCCACGTGATCGCAAAGGATTCTGGTGGCAACGCGCAAGAAAACCACGACTCGTTAATTTGTCATTCTGAAGCGGCGCTTTTGCGAAGCAATTCGCTTCGTGAGAATTCGTCGACGGTGCCTCTTGTTTTCATTGCAATGTTGGAGAAAGACAAACTTTCCGGATTTATAGGGATTAGATCCCTCGCGCACGATCGATGTATAGAGTATTGTGAAGATACGACATTTATGTATAATAACATATATTATACATAAGTTATATTAAAAATTATTGATATCCAGATTTTTTATCTAATTTTACTATAGATATGCATTATAATAGTTAATATTTTATACATAAGATAACAACATAATTAATATCTTATAATATTACAAATTTATTACAAATTTCTCTGCAAATTTCGAGAAAAAGAAGAATGAGCATGTAACATAAGATTATTCTCATAAATATTTTCATACAAATGCGTCGATTTTTAAACGTAAAAATGTAAAAAATTATCATATAAGGGAAAAAAGAAGTTCTCCGTGTTAAAACGCGGAGCATTTCCTTAGGTTTCCTCATTATCGAATTCCACTCTGAATCTGTTGTCCAATTACCAAAGTCCGGCCCATTGTGCATCGACGTCGAGGTACTAAGGGAAATAAAGGATTGCGAGGGCATAAAATATCCACGGAAAAAGGGGCAGGCCCGTGAAGGGGACGCGAGTTCCTCTCAACGCTCGCGCCGGACGAACTCGCGGAGACGGGACTGACATCCGGTTGACGGCCGGAAGAACACCGTCGAAGAGTCAGAGCTGGCGGGCGCGGCCGGACAGATGCGCGGTATCATTTATCCGTGCGTGTGTACGCGCTCGCACGATGTCAGCGCTCGCAACTCCCATTGTTTCAAGACTTTTATAATTGGGAAGAGGCGGTCAGTCACATTAATGCGCCCACGGAAGGCCACGTTGGCCAACTTTTCAATGGCATCGTAATTACACGTTTGCCGAGCAAAAGTATTATCTTGTACTCTCTCTCTCTCTCGCGCTCTCTCTCTCTCTCTCTCTCTCTCTCTCTCTCTCTCTCTCTCTCTCTCTCTCTCTCGCTTATTTCCTTCCTCCCTCATCCACGCATTTCCCATTTTTGTCATTTACTCCTCTTCTACCGTTCCGTTCTTCGCATTTTCTGTTTTCTGTCTCGTTGGTCGTCTGTCGGTCGTCGCGTTATGTTCTCGTTTTCTCATTCCTTTCGTTGTTCCGGTTACGTTACTCTGCTCTTTGTCCATAGCTTTTAACTGTTTTGTTATCGTCGATCTTTTGTCATTGTCGTCTTTCAATAGTGTTATATTGCATCAAGCTTTCAGTATGTCTATGAGAATAAATATAAAATGCTTTCATTATATAAGCGTAATAACACATAATATAAATATGTATGCATGTATGTATGATGGATGATAAATGAGTATAAAAGTATATAAAATGTATTCAAGAGTTCTATTTAATTTAAGAGAAATGGCTTCTAATTTTTAATAGTTCAACATACATTACTATTGATACATAAACTGAACAAATTTTGTGATAGTTATTTAATCAACAATTGAAAATTTTCTGAAGCTGCAATTGTACGAGTTATATTAGCACCGCGAACAAGTTGATCACGGAGCGACGATTTCATATTGAAAGCCTGCGCGAGGAAATATATTTCCTATGCCGGCGGTCGGGCCACATTAACGGAAACAAACCGTTATGAAAATGTTCCGTAAATAGAAGCATGACCAAACGCGATGTGGTTTTGCGGTCTCCACCTTTTGCCGTACCTGGTTTCGACTTTCAAGAGGGTGGCGCGGCCGGGCTGGGAGGGATTATAGAGCTTTGCCAGGATATCAATTATAACCAGAAACAGTTATTCTGTGCACCCGAAACCCTTTCTACCCCCCTTCCCGCTTCCCCCTGCCATCCGTTGCACCGGTCCCAACCATTCCTAATCCTCTGTAAATTATATTATTTTCACTGTTTGTTTACCAGCCTCCCTATTCTGTACCCGTCCGCGCAGGATTTGCGGCGACTTTCCGGCTTTTGCCGTGTCTCACCCTTTCTCAGCCGGCACCGTATTAAAATCATTTCCCGGAACGCCATTTCCTCCGAAAATTTCACGAAAGGCCGAAAATTACATTAGGACTGACAAAGTCTCATCATCATAAACGAATCTCTGACATCACGTATAGCAGCAGTATAGATGTCCATGTAGTTATTGTTATCGATTCGACCTACTCCTAAGACCAGACTAAAGCCGACCTGTTCTGATGTATTCATCATGCTCAACATAATTTCCTATTCTCCAGCTTGAGGTGCCCTCAAATAGCTTCGACACACGTTCATTCCTTATTCGCAACACAGCCAAATATTAATCGACGTCATCCTAATATCCTCCCTATCTAAGATTTACAATTGCCGAAATATTAAGCATATTGCAGTTTACTTGACACGTTGGGGTTTCGCAGAATGCAAATGTTTCATCTTATTTATCGCGGAATCCAAACCGCTAAATGTCATTACATTGTTTACGAAGCGTATGATTAATTATGAAAGGTATCAATTACACACTTCAAAATAAGACTCGTTTACTTTTTTTCTATTCTGTTTTTCAAAATCTAGATCTATATGTAATTATCGCGATATGTTACATATACATTCGACGCTATCCGAGTATTCAAGTATAACTACTGAAAGCCGGTTTTAACATTTAATCGTAGTATTATGCTGACTTTTCTAAGTTATAGTTGCTCCAATTTAAATGTCCTGTCTTCGCAAGATTACGTAAAATGGTAGCAAACTTTCATTGAGAGACAACGTACAGCGAGTAAGATAGAAACACACTGTCACGGCTATAAATCGGCGCGATAACTGAAGATGGTCTGGTGACAATGTCGGAAAAGCAGGTCGCGGGTAGGTAGGTAGGTACGGACAGCGCGCGCGGCAGACTTCATAGCCGGTCTAGTTTGTTGTTGTTTGTTGTTGTTGTTCGCGTTGTTTCTCGTGGCGCTACCGAACCGCGACACAATGCCGAGAGCGTGACGCTGGTATTGATAACAGACCCACCGATGGAGAGAGGAGGGGGGGAGGAGGAGATGCCGGGAATACCCGTGATTGAAGATACATACTACCCCATTTTCGCCACGAACAACTTGCACTTGGAGAATCGTATTGGAAACAGTACGACGGTTTCCAGACTGCGCGGCATCAATACACGTATCCATGACGCTCTGCGAAGCATCTCGCTGAATTTATTACTTTAACGATTACCACGAGAAAGTAATTCTTAGCCTTTCTGCTTTTCTGCCGGCTGCCGCGCCTTAGTCCCAATCTACAATAAGTGTTTTAAGCCCTAAGCCCTAAGAAATTGACCAATCACAGTCAATTATTCGCCTCAAATTCAACTATGATTGAACAATTTCTTAAGGCTTAGGGCTTAAAACACCTATTGTAGAAGACCGGGACTTAGAGTCGCGCGAAGCATCTTCCTGAAACAAATATATTTTTACTTTTTTATTCTGTTATTAACCATCGAAAGAATATCTGCATATTTTGGACAAAAAAAAAGTTTATTTATTATAGTATTTTGGACAAAAGCGATTTTTCCTCACGTGTGATTAATTAAGATCAATCGTTCTACTTCTCAATAATTTCGACATCGATAATGCGTACATCGACAAAAATTAAAATTGTTAACTGCACTTGTCGACACACGGTGAACTGTTCTAATTTTGCGCTCGTGCCCAGGTGGAATCCGGGCAAAGCCGGCGGAGCGCAGAAAGAGAATTGAATATGAAAAAAATGACATCTGGTTTAATAAACAGCGTACCGGGCCGGACTTTGTGCGCTGGAAAATTGTCGGCACCGATATTCGACGAGATATCACACAAACACCGTCATCCCCTGATGAAAAGATTGTCAATAACCTCTAACACCTGTTGCGCAGTTTAGCGACGGATTTTATTCTCACGCGTGGGTTATATTCATTTATTGGTTCGCGGATTTGACGGGTCGTGTCGCGCCGCCGCGCCGCATTGCCGTCGCGTTACGGCGCGCGCGTCGATACACGAATGACACGAAAACCTTTAACACGATACACAGCTGTCGTGTGTACCGTGATAAAAATCATATTTCGTCAGGATTTTTTAATAAAATACGCGAAATGCAGCGACTATCTTGTAAAGGGTTGTAAACTAATTTTACGTGTTTTCTCTTCTCTTTTCTGTGCGCAAGTGTAAGCGCGCTCGTGGCTTTTCCCCACGAACGGATAATTTTATTCGACGCCGAATTTTAGAGTTTATCAATGAAAAAGAACAATTAGAGAGCTGCGAAATTATTATTTTCGATATGATTTTAACTTTGAAATAATTGATAGCCTACACCCAGAATTATTAGCCTGGAAATTTACTTTTCACTTATTAGTTTCTTTCTTTTCTTAATTAACTAAAATATATTGCACTAAATATAGACACGTTATCTATAATACTTCATTGATGCGGTTTTTATTATTTTTTATTGCGATGAGACGTATCTATATAGCTCATTAATTCGAATATATATGTGGAGTGAAATTACGCTCCGCGCGCAGTATCCGACTCAAAATCAAAAGCGGAAAGGTTCGGAATTCCGTAACAGGAGACTCGTGTCGTCTCAGCCGCAGCATGGGAGATGCATTTCGTAGTGTTGTTGATTTTTGCATAATTTATCAAGGTTGTTTGGTTAAGCGAGCCGTTAGGGTGAATCGCAGGGGTTGCTGAGCTCGGGAGTTACGCCATGGGGCGACAATTTCAGACACCCTTCGCCAAGATGATTAGCATCCACGTCAGGGACGGAGCCTGTTATAAAATGTTTTTAAACTTCGCGCTGAAATCTATCAATCGATATAATAGTGGAGAGCGCGTCTGTCTGCATGACATAAAACTCGTGATGCTCGTTTAAAGTATGTGTGATTGGAAAACTATTGTACAATTTAAATAAAATTATTTTAGCACATACGCTATATTGTCCGTATGATTTTGCAAGAGTTTACGCTGTAGATAGCTTTGGCTAGCGACGTAAGTAACTGCTTATAAACATAGCATCCCTACGTTCAATATCGAAGTCAATAACCTATGTCTGACTACACGTGTCTGAAACTACTTGCGCCTAAATTTATACGTGCATCGCGCTCTCCCTCTCCCTCTCTCTCTCTCTCTCTCTCTCTCACTCTCTCTCTCTCTCACACACACACAACTTTGAATTAATAATTTTCCCGGAATAAATAATAGCCTTATACGACCACAGAATCTTTAAAAGAGTCAAGATTACGTTAAATAATACAAAAAAATAAAAAACACGAGTTAATAACAGTAATTCATATATTATCCTGTGGGATTACATCGCCTCTAGAATAAATCTATAGTATAATTTTGCGTCATTAAAAGAATTATATTTTAAAACTATTATTTAAAACTATTAAAAAATTTTTTAAAACTATTTTAAAACTATATAACTATTTAAAACTATATAAAATAGAAGAAGTAAGGTAAGAGAATGAGATTTTTGTAAATATTATATAATATATTAAAATGTATGAATTACTTTCCTTTTTATGAATTACTTTCTACTTTTAGACATTAATTGATTTTAAAAGCTTCAGTTCTTTCACAGCTAAAAATGTTATAAAATTACTTCTATATCGAAATAAATCCATGCAATGAAAACCATTAATTATATACACAAGAAAAATTTCTATAAAATAAGCAATTTAAAAACGCTATATGTGTTTTATGTAATTAATATTTCTAATATTTTAATTTGTCGAAAGTAATTTTAAGATCTTACTGACGAGTCATTACTTTATTTTTTAATTTATTAAATAATAGACTTAAACTCCATATATTAAACTCTCTATATATAGATAACAGTTTTTCACCTATAATGCTTCAGCATATAAAATCCCATGATCTGTGGCGCAACTAGCCGAGAAGGATCACCTGCAGTTTAAAATTCTCTTGAAGGATGCGGTCGTATTTTTCCGAGCAATTTGCCGACAAGGGTCGGCCCTGCTCGACACGTAAGCAGGCATATCGCGAATACACGGCGGCGTTGTTGCGGATAGGAGCGGGTGGACGCAGGGTTGGTATACAGAACGAAGGGGTTATGCGACGCCGAGAAGCGGAGGGGGAGGAGAGGGAAAGAGAGAGAGGGAGGCAGAACAAGAGATAGAATCCTGCGGGGGTTGGGGCACCGTTGTGGGACAGTCGGCGGTGGGACGAGGGGTCGCAGCCTATTCTATACTATACTACTCTACAATAGTTGTTTACCAGAGTCATACTGATCGATACTCAGTGTTTGCTATCAGAGGGAACCATGCATGCCGGGCGCTACTTGCCCAACACCAAAAGTAAACACCCACCCCCGGTCGCTATCACCCCAACAACACTCCCGCCGCTCCTCCGTCAAGCATCTACCGGTGAATTCTCACTCGTCCTCTCTCGTCCTTCCCCCCATCCCCCCAACCCCCTCCGACGCTTCAGTGTCTCTCTTATCCGCTCCTAGAGACCCTCTTTCCGTCGTATCTGACCGCCGCCGCCGCCGCCGTAGGTGCATGGACATTCACCGACGTCATTACACCTACGAACGTCTATAAGTATACCTTATGACGCACGTTGTCGACGTGCCCCGCACGTGGATTTTTGCTACGAGTGGCGGCAGAATATTCTCTTATCCCCCAGACATCTAGAGATAAGGATAAAACGACAAAAATACTTCAGTTGACGAAACTAACTGTAGTGGCGAGGCTAATTATAATCATGGTCTTTGTTGACAGTCACAGTTGTATAAATCAGAATATAACTAAAATAGCTCATCTTAAATGGCAACAACGGCTAATGTTATGTATCACATTTAGACAGTATCCTCCTTTTCAGTTTCTGTAACGTGTACGAAAGTGTAGCCGTACAAATTTAAACAATCGATGAATGATTGTGCGCGCGCATGCATGACAAAATGCAACGCGTAATTATTCAAATCCGGGCAAGAATATCCATGTAATTGAGGGCAGTATCGTGTGTTAAAAATTAGTAATTACAATTGGTCGTTAGCCTAACACGGGGATCGCGTAAAATCAGTAAATACGAGCATCTACGGAGCGCTTAAATGAGCCGAGCACGCGCATGTATCGCACGCAGCCCATTTCCTTTCACGGTCACCGCCTTGCGCGGGGTGCAAACTGCCCCCATAGGAGCGCGGGAAATGTCTCCGAGCGATCATAGCCAGGTCCAGGCCGTTTCACCGAGTACATTTGCATAATAGGGCAGCTCGTGTCCGGGAACACGACGTCGGGGAAATAAGAGCGTTAAAAGGTGTAGCGCGGGAAAAAAAATCATACGTGTCGCGAGATTCTTCCGGGGAATACGGGATTCGCTGCTAGTAGCCGTCGTTACGTTGGATATACTGTGTATAGCGTCATCAAGAAATATGCAAATCTAGAGATCTTAATAATCGCACGAAATAGATACCACCACAATGATATGTGACGATTTAAATTTACAGACTGAAGTGTTCATTGTCTTATTATGTATACATTCATTTCTAATATATGTACATTAAGTTTTTGAATTATATTTTTGATGAAGCATTTTTATACATGCCTATATTTATTTCAATTAAAATCAGAGCATAAAAGGCATTATATTACTTGGCAATACATGTACGTACATAACTTTTATGTTTAAAAGAATATAATTAAAAATTGTGCTTATAGCATGCATATTCAGCCATTTTGTGAGGAAGGCAATTAAACATAAAAAAATTGATACGTGGTCTATAAAATATTTAGCATGTACATTTCGTCTAACGCTGTTTAATGCATTCACAAAAATAATAATCCCGTTCTGTATATGTATATTGTCTATGGTTTTTATACAATACACCCGGTAAAGCTCTAAATAAAATAATAAAACCTGAGAAAAAGGTTTTACATTTTTGCATTTTTAATGTAATATACAATCAGTAAATTTTTTACTTGTTATAAAATTCACAATATATTAAAATTTTTTAATGAATCCATATGCATACAATATGTTGCGTTCTTGTTATTACGAAAAGAATGTATAAGTGTGAATTTAAGCTAAATTTTTACAAATGACAAATAAAGGCAAATGTTATACCTATGTAACAAAATTCAAAATAAGTATTTACAATATATCGTAACTAAAGACAATATGATAAATGTCATAGATCACGTCACGAATTAACTTTCGTTACGGAAGTTACGTCAGTCCTAGATGTAGCACGTTTTTAACATGCATTGCGTGTTAAAGATGCAAAAAAAAGTATCCTACAATTTAGCTGAATTAAATTTCTGTTTATGAATATGGTATTTATCGTTATTGGATTTCGCAACAGAATGAAAGATAGGATAGTTTTCTCTCAAAATAAAAAATAATCACCGTAATATAATGTTTTAAGACATCGTAACTTTTTGCTGGCTAGATGGAGCATTTATATACTTGTATATTTATCAAGTTATTTATATTTGATTATTTTGGCTTACGCAGTTAACAATAATTAAACCCATGTATGATAAGTGATTATTAGATTGTAATGCTAAAAATATAATACCATACAAAAAAATAAGGACATTAAATTAAAATTGATGCATACAATTAAAGAAAAAACATCTTAGCGAAATAAACATTTGATGAACAATTTAATTTTGGTATTGAATTGAATATCTTTTTTATAATTATTTATATAAAGGGGGGAGGGAGAATTATAGAAACACCTATTCCATTATTAACAAATTATCCCCATGGAATGTCTTATCATCGAAAATCAGAAAACAGGGCCAGAAGAAGCTAACGAATGGTATCGGGGAAAGAAAATAAGTCCGATGCAAATTGGAAAACATAGCGTGGGTCAGCATGCCGGGCGACGATCGGCCGAAGTGCGTCGCGGCGCAGCCGACGGGACTGCCTCTCTCCGGAGAGCGGAGAAACACCCACGCCACGGTGAAGCGCGAAAGAGAGAAAGAGCGAGAGAGAGGGAGAGAACCGTCTGAACGGAGACGGAGGATCACCCCGCGAGAGCGTCGCGATAACGCGTGCGACGAGGACACCCGTCGCTGGAGCGACGAAGAGGAGGGCGGCCGTCAAACGGAGGGAGACCACCACCCGCGGCCGCTGCGCGACGTCGACGGGAGCGAGACGCCGCGATGGTTCTCGCAATGCGCCGACTCAGTAGCCGCGTGCTCGCCACGGCCGGAGGGTTTCGCGGCTAAGCGGTGCCGAGCGTCGCACAGTCGCGACGGCAGCCACCGGCGCGCGGTTATACCCCTTTTTCTTCAAACCTGAACGCAACCCCGCACCGCTACGTTCGGCGCACGTTTTGCCTGTCTCCACGACGGCGAGGGAACGTTGCCCCAGGTTGCGAGAGAGAGAGAGGGCGTCCTCTGCGGCCGCCCGCCACCACCCCCCTCCGGCATTCATCCCCGGAGAGCGAGAGAGAGAAAGAAAGAGAAAGAGGGAGGGAGAGAGAGAGAGAAAGAGGGAGAAGGAGAGAGGGAGAAAGAGAGCGGCGTCGCCGTCGGCGTCTTCGGGAATCGGTTGCTTCCTTTCATCGGGGCAACGGCGGCATCCGAGATCCGGCAGCGTTCTTTTAACCCGTCGCGGCGGTGCACGTGGCGCGCGCGGCACGCGGTGCTTCGAGAGAAAGACAGATAGATAGGTAGACAGTTAGGTGGATAGGTAGCGAGCGCGAGAGCTAGAGAAGTCACGACAAGGGAGAGAGGAAGACAATAAAGAGGGCGAGGGGAGAAAGAGAAAAGGGGAAGAGAGAAAGGAGAGAGAGACAAACATAGAGTGGTACAGAGGGAGGAGAGAGAGGCGGAAAAGGGGTAGAGGTGACAGAGAGACGAAGGCCGAAAGGGGGCGGGCGGGAGGAGAGAGAGGGTAGAGACGAAAAGAAACGGAGCACGAGGAGCTGCATACCGACGGATAGAGGAAATCGCCGGAGAGAGAGCACCCAAAAGGAGCTTCGTATCTTCTTTCCGGGTTTTTTTTTCCTGTCAATCCTATCACGTAAAGAAGGACGGAGGAACCGACGGCCACGAGTGAATCGACGAGGAGGAAGCGGGACATGCTGGAACCACGCTGGAGACCCGTCCAGGTAGCCCTTATTCACCCCCTGCAACACTTCTCCAGTGCACTGCCTATATCATCCGATGTCTGATTGACCTGCCTGCCTGCCTGCCTGTCTGCGCGAACGCACGCATAATACTGCACTTACACCACATAAATGTCCTCTGCTGTTTTTACCTCTGTCTCTCTCTCTCTCTCTCTCTCTCTCTCTCTTTCTCTCTCTTTCGTGTTTTATCTACTCCTTGCTTTTGCTCTCTTTTATTCTCCACTCTATCGTTTGCTTGCTAGTTGTGGCATTTTTTTTTGTCACCAACTTCGTACGTTTCTGACGCTCTTTGCAACGCGCTACAGACACTGGTGACAGCCACGTGCCACCGGCGCTTCCCTTCGCACGCCGCTGCTGGAATTTGGAGTACTCCTTTTAAACGCTTCACTCATTTAACGCGTGCTTTCGCGGTTTAGCTATCAACTCTTTCTGCTGCTGTCTGACTTAAAGTTTTGATCGCGTGAAGCCTTCGTTCTAATTGTACTTTTACATCGCGATTAATTTAATAATTTATCTGAAATTTATAGATTTATTCGTCGGAATAAAAATTTTGTTTTTATTGAACGCTTTTTTATTTTGAATGTAACTCCAAATTTTGCGTGACTCTTCTTTTCATCACTATTATAGAGTTTAAACCGTGACATTTTTTTGTATACAGTTTGATAACGCGTATATAAAAATACTTTTGACATTTCAGTTTGTCTCTTTTTCCACTCTCTTTTTCTCTATATGGCTATGTAATTGTATTGTTGACAAAGGTCATGAGATTTCTTGTCGTAATAATGCTAATTTGAATTGTTTAGAATCGCTATTGCTATTTGATAGACAGATATATTTGTATCCTTTCGTAACATTTTAGGATTTACATTATGGCTGTGTATTTTGAAGTTCGAAACTATCGCTAAGCTTGGAACATCCAGCGCGTCGTACGATTTCGTCACTATTAATCTTATAAATTACGTTGCAAATATAGATATCGGGATTAAACAGAAACATAAGAGTGCGGACGGTGTACAAGATCGAATATTTCGCGCAATTTACTTTAATCGAATTTAGGTCGTGGCAAAAATAGAAAGGACATAAATGGAGATTATGGTACAAATTCCGAACTGATCGATTATCGTTAGAAACGCGCCTTCAACCCGTTTCTTATTTAATTCACTCCCATCCGACGACGCGAAATAGTATATAAATATTATATACTAATGGTTTTCTTAATCCCTTCGTAATTAGTGGGGCAAGCAATACGTTGTGTGCTGCCAAAATTGTGGATGTGGAATTAGAAACGTTATCGCGTTATCGCCAGTAAGGCTTGCCAAGACGAAATGATTTAGCGCATCTCCCGCGTAATGTTAAACAAATTAAATACGACGTTCCCGTATAATGCAGATAAATGTTCCTTACCCTCGAGATTTCCTGATTGATCCTGCACTCCACCCGGGGCCGGGGGCCGGGGGCCGGGGTGATATTCGTGGAAATGACACTTTAACGATCGTGACAAGACAAATAGGTGCGCCGGACAACCAGAATGGTCGGTCAAATAAATCTCACTATATACCGGCCTAAGATTAACTACGTTCGGGTTACTAAATACGTACCTGCCGCGGTACAGAAATCTTTGCGGCGTAAAACGCACATTTTTCCGAAAATAATCTTGGCAGAGGTGCGCCGCCTTTGAAGACTGCTCCTGGAGTCTCGGAGTAATCTAATATCGTATGAATCACCGTTGCCATCGGCTGAGGAAGTCCAACGACTTGTTTCGAAACGCTTCTGACAACCTGACAAAAATTCCTATTTCGTGTTTCATCGTCTGTCACGCAACGCCTGCACAGCGTTCACCGGGGGCTTTTGCTACCACGCGAGTAGTAACTTCAAACAAAGTGATCAAATGGAGAGATCAGTGATCATTACTCATGTTTGTAAATTATGCTCAAACTACTACTTTGAAATGTCGACTACTACGTTGAGGTAACGATTACCGTTTGTGACTCCCGTTAAATCCGTTTTCGAGTTATGACCACAAATTTATTAATATTGACATACAAAATAAACAATAATATTTAGAACGTCTGTCTAAACACGTGCATTAAAATCAACATCTGTGAATTACAAATCGCGTTGACTTTGCTGATGTTTTCAGCAAGAAATACATTGCTTCCATTTTCAAAATTATGAAATTAATAACTTTTAAGCTCGACTTTAGAAATTGTTCTCAAAAATATGGATATAAACGTTTATTGTTTTACTTAAAATCTCAAAACATGGAAAACGATATTATATTTTTTAGATACAGGTTTTTGGAGTATAATACATTGAAGCAGTTAAGATATCATTCTCCTTTGATACAAAATTTTATGTATAAACAATCACTTGCTTTAATATGCTTCCTATTGATACAATTGTGACCCTACTGTGATACTGCTGACAGCTTTTGTAAAAGACGTGAAACATTTGCAAAATAAACTTGAAATTTACAATGGTCCTTTGAATTAAGAGCGGAATCCTTTCACTCCTTCGGACGAAACATCAGAGATGGCATCGTCGCGCAATCGAAAGGGTGAGACGGAGGGTGACGGCAGTTACGCTTCAATCGGGGAACGCTCCATGTTACCTGAGAATAGGGGTGATTTTTTTTTTAGAAGTGTATAGCCGATAGAGATAGTCGGGTGCTCCACAGTCGCGGCTTTGTGTGGGTGGCTCGTCTACGAGACCGTAGAAGTCCCGGGTGGTGTAGTAGGTGGAACACCCAGAGACGGAGGCGGTCCTACCCTGCTTGGGGGCGTTAAAGAAGTAGGTGGGGTTGGCCACCCCCGCGCGTCAACCCTTACACCCCGCGTCTCCGAAAGCTCCGTATGCCCCCCCGGATCTCTTCGATCCCCCATATTCGCCAATCAGCCGAACCATCCCGTTCTTTGTCACCCTCTACCGACGAGGGCTGCCCGGCGCGGCGCGGCCATCTGGTTGTCTGGCCTTTCCTTCGGGTGATGGTTCGATTTCTTGAAAATTCAAAGATCAGCCTTGGCGAGCGCAGGAGACGGAGCGGAGACAGGCGACAGTTCGGTCCAGGCGAGCGTCCGACGGACGAACCATGAAGATCGCCGCACGTTCTCCGTTCCTCGTGCGCATCAGCCGGTTGATCGATTCTGTGTCGTTAGGTAGTGTTTTGTGCGCGATACCCGGCGTCTTGGAGAATCGAGCGTGGCTCTTCCTGGTTGATGACACCCGGCCTAGGGGTGTCACGCCTTCTTCATGGTCGCGTCGGGACGATCGGGCCGACCACGGGGGAAGAGAGGGTGGTGTGCGCGTCAATCGTGATATATATTTCGCATCATCCCCGCCACCTTGGCTTCGCCCATTTTCTCACCTCCTCCGCCGCCAGTTCAGACGTACGTGCCCGAGTACGCGCGCGGTTTGCACACACATTCACGGATGCATATACACGGATACCGCCGAGTGCAACGAGAGAGCCGGCACAGCTGCGGCGGCATAGCCCCCCCGTTTTCGCGCTTGCTTGGCACGGCACAGCATCCCTCTTCGGCCACTTCCGGCCAGGCCAGGCTCCGCCCACTTTTATATTAATCACGTCTTGGTTCGCTCCTGGCTTCTGTTCTCCATCTTTCTTCCCCAGTGAGCGATTTCCTACCGCGGACGCCTGGGAACCACACCTTTGCCCGTTGGCTTATTCATGTCCCGGGCCTTGCGACGCGGGCCTCGACGTCTCTCTCGCTCTCTCTCCCTCTGATCCCCTTCCCTCCGACCCCTCTGTCTCTCGCCGTCGATCTCGCGGAAATACGGCGACGATGCGCTTTAGACGTGACGGTGCAAGGCTGATGGAGATATTCACGTAGCCGTTCGCAGACAAGCTAGCGTTGGCTTCTCCGACGCATCACAAAGACGTATAGTTCAATTAATTTATATATGGCGAACGGCGGTAACAATGTTCTGCGGAAAATGAGATGTGAGCGAATTAATTCTCCGCTTAGAATTCACGCAATTCAAATGCTCCTTTTTTTTTTAATCCACCGTGATGTTTGTTTTCACATTCGATGATATAGATATTAGCCACTGTCACGCGATTTACATTTGACCATGTAATATCATCGTTCCTTCAATACTTTCATACATTAATTGCAAATGGCTTCGTTAATAACTTTTTAGAAGAAATATTTGCACTTCAACGTGCCTTGTTACTCCGTGTGGTGAACGCCTCGGCGAAAAATGAATCGCGGCGAGGCGCAGGTGAGCGCAACATTCGTGTGTCGCGGTGCCGGAGTAATGAATAATAACCTGTTATTATTACCAGGTCGAGCAATAAACACGCAGCTCGCAAACGCGCGCAAACGTCTCCCCTCGCGCCGCAATAAGGCTCGTCACGCATAGACACGACATTTGTTTCCCGCGCGCGTGGAGTGTGTGCAGGCTATTACGCCGAATGCCACCTTCCTACAAACAGATATTGGTTCCATTGTTGCGCGTTGTGTATCGTGACTGCTTCTCCGCCACGCCGTTTCCGCCAGTCGCCGACCACTTCGCCACCACTCCTCGGCCTCGTTGATATTCCACCTCGTGTCCCTTCGCTTTTAATTTCTCTTTTGACAAAACCCCCTCACTTCCCCCTCCCCCCTCGCGCCCTTCTCGCTGAGCAACGGCGCTGATAACGGCGTATTGTATTGTCGAGATAGTTCGCGACGATTCTATACATTGGGTACTCAAATTCGTTTCCTGTTTTATCTTCGATATTCTCAACGAAAAGGGTTTTGTTGCGTGATTGTGTGTGTGTGTGTATTATCTTATTCGACGACAATTATTTTCGCGCATCAGAATCGATTTGGAGAGGCTGCAGTTTTTTTATTCATATAGATTGGAATGATTTTATAACTTCATTTTTAACTGAAAAAAACGAAAGAGGAAAAAAGATCCGTACCTGTTAGCAGGTACAATGTTAGCATGAGATATTCATCGTTACACATTCTATGTCGTGACCACTGTTTCCCGACCTACCACACCTTACTGCTCCCTTTTTAACGCCGCGCAGTGGATCCGTTGTATTTTCACCTCGAAGATCTTAATCATAGCGTGCTAGGTACCTCGATTATAATACACATTACTGGTAAGCCAGACCGAAAGAATCATTCTAAAGACAAAATTGCAATGTTCAGGAAGGTTTATCGTGTTTATGCTCGATTATCCCGCGCAGTTTTACTTTGTTAGAGCTTCCGTGATGGTGATTTAAGCAAAATGTCGTCGCGTAAAATCGTTGCAACATAATACTGCACAATCACAGAAACGCTGTCTTTTCGTCACTCCCCTTGTTGGTGGAGAAATATATAAGGTATCTCCGGCAAAATTTTTACACTTTAGTCGTTTTGTGACTTTAACGTTTGAAAGAGTGGATATATAATGACTTTTTACATCTAGAATCCAGCGATATGATCGAGGATATATTGCGCCAGGCGAAAATATGTTGTGGCTGTCGCGAAATTGGCATCGTCGATGCGAATCGGCCGAATTCCTACAACCCGGTTCATTTTGTCGCGATAATATGCATTCCATGTCATACCGGCGGCGCGTGTACGGCAATGCATCATCGCCCCCGCGACGGGTATTTGTCAATAGAAACAGACATCGACGCCGCAACCGCGGCAAGTATACGTCAATATACATAACGGCCGGCTGTTGACTTGTTACGTTGTCGCGTACCGCCGATGATTCGATGATTTGCCGATCCGTGACTGTCCCGTGTCAAATATACCCCCGCGGCCGTTCTCGCGGGCGCGCGTTAACACGGAAAACGCCGGGCCGTTCATTTGCGATTGGCGCACTAACGCGCGTCGTTACATTAGATTATCAATCCGCCGCGATTGTGATGCGCCGCCGGTTTGTACTTCGACTCGTCATGCCGCGATAATGGCCCCTCTTTCTCTCTCTCACTCTCTCTCTCTTCGTCGCAGCGACAATTTCGCGAATGTCCGCCTACCTAGCGCGACACGCTCTCGCGAGTGACCGAATTTTAGCAGCGCGTCATGAATCAGGTTGCCCTGTGAATCCCACTTGAATAACGACACATTTGATTAGATTTTAGTAATTTAAATTATCACAGTATTTTGGTATCCCGGTATCAATGCTGATCAGTAGATAATAGTAACTGCAGAGCTTAATCAATAATTGATCACAATTCGAAGAAAATACATCGCGCGATGTAGATAAGAAAAATAAAAGTACAACTTTTGTTCGCTTTACGGCAATATATGAATCTTACTACAAATGATATGATAGTGACGTATTCTCAGCGCCTTTATTTCGTATTGTCCTATATCATCAAGTTTGCGTCGTGTGCAAACCGTTGCCGAGGTATTATAGTTTCGGCATTCGGCATTCAAAAATATCACGCCTAACGCAACGTTAAAAACGTAATAACAATGAAATGGGGGGCGGGGACCGTTATGTTGTCAGGCATCGGCGATGATTCGCCGATCCATGACGGTGCCGTGTCAAATGTGCCCTCTAGCTGTTCCCGTGTGCGCGCTCCAACACGGCCGGCTCATTTGTGATCGGAGCGCACTAACTCGCCGTGTCGTTACATTAAATTATCATCCCGTGATTCTGATGCACGTACACCAGGCAGTTTGTACGAGGCGACTCGTTATAACACGATAATGGTTCTGCGCTCGTCTCTTCGCCGCGATTAGCGTTAAACAGACACCCGTCCACGCAAACCCGTGTGCACTCCGTGCACCGCGCTACGCGTTTGACGATGGTGACGTCAATAACTGATGTATCTGTCGTTGGTGAATCTTCATTGTGACAGGTTACAGACTGTTATGGCCGCTCGACAACGACACTAATGGCCGAATCGAGAAATTCCGTTTCAATTCCGAGAAGGTTCGGGTGTAATTCCCGGCGTATACGTCTTGGCATTATCACTCTCGCGATATTCCTCCTATATTTATTCGTTGACGGTAATCCACTTCCGTGAGAAAGTATCTGTCAATTAATTAGGGTACGTCTACCTTATCAATTTCGCAAATATTCTTCGATACAATGTCATTTTGTATGAGATACAATATCCTTGCATCATAAAATTGTATGAATTTTTGAGAAGGTTGATCGATAGGAGAAACAGTCGTGTCAGACCGAGTGTGAACATTTAAAACAAAAGATGCGGGATAGATCGGCCGTGGTTCATATTTCGTTCGGACATCGCCTCCTCTCTTTGTGTACAAACTACGTAATAATTGATGTACGATGGGACCGCGAACGAGGACACACACACACGCACACACACGGGAGGTTTTAATATGCCGGCCGCTTCCAATGTCCAGCGCTCACCGGGATCTCTATTATGGCACGGGCGCATTGCAAACGAGATGCATCAGGAAGCGCGACCAATGCAGAACCGAGTGGATACTGATCGGCTTTTTTTTTTTTAAGTTCCAACCCCGGCTCCGTTGCCCCGCTCGGATCGCCCCCGCCGCCGCCGCGCCGACAAAGTCGGCAACCCTTTTCCCGTTTCCCGGCGTCCCGCAGGGAACGTGAAACGCGCTTTGTAACGTCGCGATTTCGCGTTTTCGTTCGTTCCGAGCACAATGACGAGGGTCGGTCGTCCTTTTCTACTGAAAGGAAACCCGTAATCTCGTGTAACGGTATACTATCGGAAGACGCGGCCGAACGCACTCCGCCAGGAGCGCTATTAAATGACTTGCGAGCGATTTTTTGCGCGCCGCATCGTCGACGACAAAAATACGGAACGCTGGCTGGTTGACTCTTTGCTAAGCGAAAAGAGAATCGGACACCGAAAGACGCTCCTCCTCTCTCTATTCCATTTCGGATTGAAAATACACGGAAACTTCATTAGCAACGTTTCAACGTTACTTTCTATACGTTTAATACGTTAAAATCGATGTATTTAATACTGAAAGGATAATGTCATATTTGTATTAATCTATAATAACCGACGGATGCAACTAGAATTCTATTAATTTTATTAATAATGTCGAAATTCTAACGGAAAATGTATCTTTAATATAATTTTGTATCTATTATAATTATTGAGCGGAGATTGGCATTCATATATCGTAACTTATGCATGTACATGTCTAATGTCAGTAAAATTAACGGCACGATACTACTCCGATATTTATGAATAGCCATCGATAATCGCGATATCACGGACGAACTAACTTTACGGATCGATAAAATTTTATATCGCATGTAAAAGTGAGTATAGTGTGCCGCAAAATACTTGTTCCTTCTAAGAACAAATATGAAGAGGAGAAATGAGGGCGAGAGTTTTGACCCGTATGTAAATGACCTGTATCTGAAATCGCGCTGCCCCGTTGTGTACCAATTACCTACGGAGATACGTATGTAAAGGGGATGGTCGATGTGCCAGCGAAACATAAACTGCGATAACCGTCCGTATCTCCTGCCTTATGGTCGGATTGGTCTGACGTGAGTAGGTCAGTTTTCACTGCCGAATACCGACTGCAATCGAGCTATATCGCCCTAAGTGCTAATAAACGCGCGGATCTTGTGATGTTCTCTAGTTTCTCGCTGAGATAGCGATCTCGAACCTATTCTTCCCTGCAGGAGTTATTCGTCATAATGAATGATAATATTCTTAAAAATGTGAAATATTATAGTGCAATTTATTATAATGGAAAGATTGAAGATACTATCTTATAAGACGTTTAACTCCTTTTGATTTAAGAAATGATAAGAATTCCATAGTGTTAGTAATGATATTTTTCTGGCGGTTGAGAATAATTGAAGAATTATTGCATTGAAGAGGAGAGTATTATACAATTTGTCTCTTAAATTCACTTTTCTACAATAATAGAAAAAATTAATTTAATTTAATTTTTCACAATTTCAAGATTAACTTTTCCAAGTTAATAAATTATATTTAAATATCAGTATAAAAGTACAATTTATAAGACGAAACGATATACATCTTTTCATCATTTTCTTAAGTTTTAATGTTATCGCTGTTGCCTAATTAGCTGTGTCTTTATAAAAATACGAAATCATTTTATTAAAAAATAAATAATAAAGGCTTAATCTTGTCCGATAAGAATATCCAAATTGTAGACGAATAATGAACGCCGCGATATCATACATAGATTTATTCATAAAAATTAGTGTGTCAACCTTTCGAAATTGCGATATCATTGATACCTACATTATTATGACAGTGCACGGGGTGCACACTGTTACAGCATCGCTCGCCGCACCACCGCCTGCTTTTCTCAGGCTCCATTGGAATAGGAAAATCGGTCGTGTTGATACCGCTATTGAAACAGCCGATCATTACGCACTCGTTCCGCATTGGTCGCGATTCCCGATGCACCTCGTTGCAACGTCACCGGCATAATGGAGAGACGCTGCAGGCCGCCGTGCGCGTCCTGGTACCGACGGGCATATCAAAATGCAGCTCGGCCGTGTTTGAATTCGCGGTTCCATCATGAATCAATTACCGCGCGGATTCGTACACAACGGCGAATTGCGAAAGCTCGCGCGTGAAGGATGAGGAACATAAAGGGTAGGGCATTCGCATGCGTGGAGGTGAAGGGAAAGAGCCGCGTGTGTGCGCACCACCGGGCGCACACACGCGTGTCGCTGTTGCACACGCGAGATCGTCACTCCTCCTCTCCCTCCGCATCCCTCCGTGTGCCCGGTTTCACCGTTTCTGCACGAATGCACCGCTATCGTCGTACACCGATCGTTTCTCTTTTTTCCCCGCCCTCCTTTCGCGCTCTCCTGCCCTTTCCCTACGCGCGTGCTTTCTTTCTTTTTTATTTTTTCCTACGATAATCATCCCATCCAACTTTGCCCATTCGAAACGATGGCGCAAGTTCGTCGAAGTCACGCCTAGAGAAACGCGGAGGATTCCGAATAAAGCTGGGCTCTTTATTCGCTATACGAAGTGAACGTCCTTTCGTGTTAACGCTACCGCGGCTGCAGCTTCGAATGTATTCATTTGTTGAACGCTGTAGTTGCATAATTACATTGCCGCACCGGTAATAATTGCAGATCTTATCATTATTACATATGTGTTTCTTGTGGAACTATCTATCGGCATCAGTCACGAGATTTTCTTTATTTGAAACAATGATTTTTTGGATAAAAATATTCCGTTTCAAACGTACTATCTAATTCGAAGGTTCCGTATCGGAATCAGCTAGTTAATTAGTCTAATTCACATTATAAGAGTCGTGTAAGAAAAAAAACTGCTATTTTCTAAAAATTACTTTCATCTAATTGTTAAAATGCAACACTTTTAAGAGCGTTAATTGACAGAAAATCGGTGGCTGGTACGTGAAAAATAACCGCCAAAGTACGGTGTGATTAATATGTCACATGTTACTAAAGCGAAAGCAATATCGTATCCTATTTGTGTTGTGCTTTAGCCTTAGCCACATATGATATTAACATATTGAACGTGGTATTATTAAACCAGACGTTACTAAATGGAGAATATA
>NC_092362.1:23483307-23499300 GCF_030848805.1 Temnothorax longispinosus | reverse complement strand
CTTATATATATATATAGAATCAGAATTTCTATAAAAATTTTTAGATTTTCTCAGAATTTTACACGAATTGGAACGTTTTTCAAAAAAACTCAGAATCAAAATAAGAATAAAATATTTCCCGCCAATACATTGCATCATTGTAGAAATCTTAAATAAATATGAGAAAATCTGCAATCAATTTATCAGAAAAATTTACATGCATATACGGATACTGAAATATTTCGAAAATCATCAATTATTTCTGAAAGTATCTTTTTTCGAGAAATTTTATTTATTTTTTCAGAATTTTTCGTAAGAGTTCCAATTCTTACAAAATTTCTAAGAAAATATGAGAACATTTTTTACCAGGGTAAATGTTTATAACAGTTGATATTCCTGCATAAAAGCCAAAAGACTACAAAATGCTATCAATTAATTTAATATTATAATTAATTTAATAATGTACGTGTTATTTTTATATATTTATTCATTGTTAACTTAATTTAGCTTTATTTGCAAATGAGATTTGTATTCCCCACATTGCTACACCATCTATTTCGATAAAAATGTCACGCCTGGCACGCGGCGGTGATTGTCTGCTAAAACGCCATCAATGCCGCAGATTCGTCAGCTGTCAGTTAAACGCTTGAAATTCCATTTGAGCCGGAAACCGTTCTCGCGCTACGCTCCGAGAGGGCTCGGTCGCAGTTTCGGTTACTTTTCGCCAAACCGCATCGGCGACCGACCCTCCATTAATCGATTCCTCGTGTGTGTGTCTCGACTGTCTATATAGTCTATACTGTCCTATAATTCCGCGTCGCGGTTTCGTGCAGGACTCTGCGGCAAAACTTCTTCCGCAACATTGGAAACCTTTTCTACTCCTAATTTTCGGTGATGACGATGAGGGGGTGGGACGACGCGCGGGGTGCTATCATCCGATAGAGGCGCATCAGGGAATAAATGGTTGTTGAATGAACGCCTCGGCCGAATAGATATTCCAGGCTCCTGAATATATATTTTAGTTACGATGAAATCGGATTTTTCGCTCGTTCAAACAGCAGCCGAAGCAAACGGAAATCGATGAAAATATACATGACAGAGATAATAGTATCCGCTGGAAGAGTTTTTCGCTCGATTTTCCTGTAATTTTTTTTACACCGTGTGTTGCTTTTTCTCTTTCCTTTTTGCTTATTACTTGTATGAAAGGAATTATTTATAGAGAGGGACCGATGGTTACCCAAATATTTATTATGCGTGCAAATTTTTTTTCTCGTCCAACGAAACGCAAAGAAAACAAAAATAGATGAATATTTGCTTAACTATTTAATGTATAATCAAAGAACTCAAAGCAATGCGGATGAAGCAAAACATTTTTTATTGATCGTAATAGATTAATTCATTTACGGATATTCCGTTCTTATATTTTTAATTGCACAGGTTTACGTTACTTACGCATTCATCCTCTTCATGAACAAAATGCTTTATATTGAGCGAAAAAAGAAAGACTGGAAATCGAAGTCGAGCGTCCGGAAACAAAGCGTTCGTTAATCAACGTTTTAACGATATCCGATTTAGGAAAATGTATCGCGGCGTAATTCATCTTTTTATTTGTCGATTCTCATCCGGTACTATTTCTTTCCCGGGTCCCCGATACATCCCGGAGGGGTTTGATTTAAATTGGAGCACGGAGCGACATTTCAAGTGGGGATAATGTATATTAAATATATGACGTCTGTATTGGTTTTACGATGTCATTAGTAACGATTCCCTTTACGACCTGTTTCTGAGTTATAAATTACTGGTCGGGATACACGATGGTAGAGAGAAACAGTGTAATTAGCGTTACTGTGCCGCGCGTACCCGGATATATATGCCGAGGTATAATTGGTCCGCGCACGATCACACACAAAACTTGCCTCATCCATTTTGTACTCTAACATCGCGAGCATAAGTCTTGTGATCTCGTGGATCTTCAAAAGGGCTTCGTTTAAATTTATCTTTTACGTCCGTTTCCGTGCGTTTAACGTTATATATAATACGCAGACATTAGAGAATTATGTAATATTAAAATTACATTATCAGAGAGATCGCATAATGATTTTAACTGTATGACCAGAATACATAAATATTGTAGAAATAAAATGCAATGTACATTTCTGAGAGCTGCAGTTACTCTTTTGCCTTATCATTACAGTATATCATTTAGAGCTGGTTGTTCCAGCCTGTTGGTAAACTACCTAATAGTTAAATCATATGTATGTCTTTGTTTATCCTTTACATTGGACAAAGATAGACATGTGATTTAACTATCAGGTAGCTTACCAATAGGTTGGAACAACCGGCCCTTAATGAGACATTTTAAACCATCGAGGAAGAGTAAATAACATATATAATATGCATCGCTTTAAAAGCAGACATAGTGGTACATTTCGACCGTATGAAATAATAGAACTCAAACTCTTTAATACGAAATAGTGTAAACGCGTAACGTAATTTTCCTTCGAATTTACACAAAAGTCTGCAAGTCTGCAAGTCTGCAAGTTGATGCAAAAATCTCTATTTCAAATAAATTCAACACTACTAAAATAAGAATTGACCTAAATAACTATATGCTGAAAAAATAACGAAACATAGAAATAATAAAGTACGATTAAAAAGTGTATTGTTACAGTACGATTAATATATCAAATTAATAGTATTGTATTCTTCAATTCTTATTGCTATTTTTTCACAGGAGCGTAGGAGGTGATCGGTCTTTCTGATTTTTCGATGTTAACGATATATCTTATTTGTAGAGAAACGCCATTCGGATAAAAGTAAACGATGAACTCGTAACGAGACGGAAATCGTTCTCCATTGAAATTCTTCAACCTTGTGCCAACAATAATCCCGGTGTCGTTCGATCGACGGACACCTATTCTCGTGCATGAAATTTCGCCCGAAACGCAAATTTTCGCTCCATTCGATCGAAGCGTGGTAAATCGCTGGAGTTTAAGTCATACGTATACCGCACATTTCCTGCAAGCACAATTCCATATAAGTTGTCAGCCGCAGGCAGCAGCTGGTGGCTTCCAAGTGAAATTATAGAAAGTTGAATGCCATCGGGTATGTCCGGAAATATCATGTTCTCCCACGAACCATTAACACTACGTTTATTTGTCCATTGATGCACCCACTGTGTTGGTGTTGGTTGACGGTTGACACGACTGTGTGAAACGATAGAGCCAAAGAAAAAATACGTAAAAATGTATACCGTACAGAATCTAGCCGAGAGTATATCCTTGCTTACAATTCAAGATGTAATTGGTAATGGAATATATGGCTCAAATTTATTCGAAAAATGTTTTGGAATAAAAATTTAAAGGATTACAATTAAAGCAGACGATAGTTTGTGCTTTTGATTAAAGCACAGAATACTCTGTATTTATGCTTTCTACTATTCTCTGCTTTAACAAAGATTATAAGTGAACATGTAATGTCCCGAAAAATCAAAATTACAAAAAATGAAAACTATGACAATGTGCCGAAAGGGCATAATCTCGAAATCTTAGAAACGTGACAATGTGCACCGAAATGTCATTTTCCAGAAATCTTAGAAATGAGACAATGTCCCGAAAAGTTATACCGTTTAATCGTATATATACTTCGATGTATCATTTATAATTGCCGAAATATATACGATAAATGTTTAATGAAAATAAAAAGTCGCTCGGCGCACATAATTTCGTTAAGATCTTGCGCGCTTTCTCGTCTTAGTAATCAAAACTGAAAAATTGCCAATATTAATAATGATTAATTCCAATAGCGCAGATTTTAAACTAACGAGTGCTTATTGAATCGTCTTTCTATCGTTTGCGATTACCGAGATATAAGCGTTTAAAGTAAATAAAAAATCGCTTGACGCCCGAATCTTTAAGATTTTGCGCGCTTTTTCATCTTAATAAACGGAAATAAATAATTGCCAATAATAAAAATGAGCAATTCTAATAGAGTAGAGCACGATCTAAAAAGTGCTTTTTGAATCATCTTTCTGTCTTTTACGATTGCTGAGATATAAACGTTTTAATGAAAATGATGAATGCGGCGAGGCGCGCGATTCTTCTGGCCAGCTCGCGCGTTATTGCTTTAATAAACGAAAGTGATTGCGAGTAATACAATTGGGTAATGCCAATAGGGCAAAGTACGAAGTACAAAGTCTTTTTTTAATCATTTTTCTATCATTTACGGTTGCCGAGATATAAGCGTTTTATGACAGTCCAGAAATCGTTTGGCGCCCGATCTTTACGGCACGCGCGCGCTTTATCATGTTAAATAAACGGAAGGACTCCAGGTAGCAAGATGACGTCCAAAGACGTCTTAATGACGTCTGTAACGTCATTAAGACGGAATTAATACGTCATTTGACGTCACTCTGTTACCTGGGACGTAATTGTTTATAGTAACAAAATCGAGATATTCCAATAGCGCAGAGTATAAACTAAACAGTCCTTTTTAAATCATCAGATATTTGCGATAAACGATAGGGAAGACTTTCTCACGCCAAGCCAACGACAGGCACAAACACGATAACTGGTGCCCCTTGATTTGACTGTGGTTTCTGGTAGTATTTTTTACGCTGAACAAAGAATTATATAAGTCTTATAGAGCTAACTGCTTTAGTTTTCGAGATATGCAGTATTAAAGCTCAAAATAAATATAATCTTGGTAAATATATGTTTAGATTAAGGGCGACCTCACCGATTTCAATGACCTTGATATATGTTGTCAAGGTCATGACCCCGAGTGACCTTCAGAAGGTTTTAGCCGTCGCTCGTTATTTGTTAAAAAGTTATTAACAAAAAAAAGTTTGGAAAATATAGCAGCTATTTTGAGTATTGGGAGGGATAAATAACTAATATATATGTTGAAATAGTTCACGCATATACTTTCCATGCGAAACGAGGTGCCACATAGGTTCGTAGCGTGCTTTAAACAATTAAATGTTTTTAAAGCTTACTCTCGAAACGGCAAACAGGAAAAATTACGAAAGTGGATGGTTGGAGAATTACGTCAGTGTTGTGTGTAGGTAAGTAAGAATTTTTTTTTTAATAAAAATGTATGTGTACAATTTAAGCGTATTTCAAATATTTTTGTTGTTACAAAAAATTTTACATTCCACAGAGGACTATTATGGCTCAGAGGCAGGCGGAAGAGGTCGGGAGGAGCTTGTGATTATAAAAATAATATAATTTTTTTTACATAAAACATATCTTTTACACTCCAAATTCGTCTTTTCTTATTCAGAAATTCTTTTTCTGGCATTCTTAAAGTCCTTTTGTACTATTTAAAATTTCAAATTTAAGGCGACAAAATTAAGTATTCCTATTTAATTAATAATTATCTCATATTTTTTCTCATTCGCACTACTTTTAACTTTAATTTGCGCGCTAAAACATTAAATTTCGTCAATTTGTTCGTGAGTTATAATTTTTTAAATAAAACAAAGTTACTGAACGTTAAACTAATATATAGTAATTATTAAATAAGATTTATATTAAATATCGAGCAAACGTTTTCATCATTTTAAAGTATTTTAAATTTCTGCAGTGTAATTACATTTTCTACTACATATCTTTATTTCAGAAGTTAATTAAAACTTACTTCTCAACCAAACAAAAATATTTTATAACATTTTCCAAGGGACACAATATAGAAATATGATTAAATTATGTTAAAAAAGTAATTGATAAATAAGTATCTAACGGATATATAAACGTACCAATGACAAGATCACTGTCAATAGATGGGAAACTGGCAATGACACAATTAAACTTCAGCATTTATATGGGGTAAACTGAAACAACCAAATAGATATAAAATTCAATGTTCTCTCTATTTACTCTGATTATTTTCTGATGGAATATAATAGTTATTTGTGTAACAAGTGCTGTAAGTTGGAAATTGAACGTGCGGAGTGGACGCACGAGCCGGAGGCGAGTGCGATCACCCGCACGTCCAATTTTCAACTTAACACACGTGTTACACACCCTATTTTATATTACAAGTGCGTAGAAAGTGGTCCATTGGCATGTCACGCGCGTAATGTGCCACTTTCCACGCTCGTGTGATGTAAAATAATTTTCCGCATTTTTAGAACTTTTACTAAGGTATCATATAAGATATTATAATTTTAAAGATATTAAAAATGTTATAATTAAAATATGAAAAAGTGCGCATACGATACGTACATAATGCGTATATCGCACCAACCAACGGTTAATAATACGATTAAATTTTCTTAATAAATGTGATGTATAACGTCAAATGCATAATTTTACAACAAATTACAAATAAATCTGAACTAAAAGTAAAAGTAATTTGAACTAATAAGAAACGAAATTGTCTTAAAAGTAAAAAAATGCAATAGACAGTCGCGTAATAAAACTATTTACTCTTATATAACGAATTAACGATATCGTCTCTATTACCTCTACTGTGCTATTGGATGACAAGTTGAAGTTATAGATAAGTCCTTAAAAATGATCAGCACGTCTCGCGAGTAGACTCGCGAGTGACAATGCTTATCAATTTTTTCATTTCCTTTAGCAAAAACAATTATTTGATTTATGCATAAGATGACAATATTGCGCAAATTTTATTGTACACTTTTAATCATCTTTAAAAGCATTAAATGTTTTGCAAGTTAAAAATGCCATAATATTTTGACGAACACAACTATTCCGTAGAATTATGTACAAGATTTTCGCACAAGAGTTTCGCACAAGATTTTCATGTTTCTCTTTTCTCCAAGCCAATCCAGAATCCGCCATCAGGGGCCAGTGAAAACCCCTTTTTATAATGTACAATTGGTTCGACGGTTTTTTCTACAGTCTTCAAAGTAAACTTTTGTAAAAGATGAGCTATCAGAATCTTAGTCTCCATAAGAGCAAATCGATTCCCGATACACTTTCTAGGCCCGTGACCGAATGGTAGATAAGTGTATGGTAAAATATTGTCCTTGTTCTCCTCGCTGAACCTTTCGGGATCGAACTTATCCGGGTTCGGAAAATATTTTGGATCGCGATGTAAAGCATAAACGGGAAATATCAATATATTGTCAGGTTTGATGATCACATTTTTGCTGCCTGGTTGTGACGGAGGTAGTTGGTATTCCTTAACGCAAAGTCTATCGGTGAGGATCGTTGGTGGATACATTCTGAGAGTCTCGGAAATCACCATGTCCATGTAAGACATCTTCGATAGCGACTCGTAAGAAATCTCATCGTTTCCTTCGGTAAGATGCTGCAAGATCTCCTCGCGCAGGCGATCCTGAATATCTTGATTAACCGCCAGCTCGTGAGCAGCGAAACACATCAGGGTCGAGGAGGTATCGAAACCAGCGAAGAAAAAGATGAAAGCTTGCGAAACGATGTCGTTTAATGTCATTTTCGGTACACTGGCACTGTCCTTGTTCCGAGCCTGCATTAGCAAATGAATTAAATCTGGTCTGACAATATCTTGTGTTTCTCGCGCTCTAATGGTTTCCTCTACGATTTTCTTAAAAAACTTGGACGTGGCCGACGGGAAAAGAGTTAGATCTATTAATTTAGCGAGCCGTGGACACGCGCGTAAAAATATAATCTTAACAAATGCTAGTGGTCCGGAAATAAATTTGGAAGTCTCTATTCCTCTTGTATAGAACTCATTGTCTCGATCTTTCATAGAATTCACACTTATGCCAAAAGCTGCCGTAGCAATTACGTCATTGGTGTATCGGCTAAAGGCCGCCTTTGTGTCGACCTCCTGACAGAGCTCCGGATGGTCGACCAAATAATTGACGAAGTCGTGAGAACATTCCGATATCAAATCGAACATGAACTTCATTTTGCTGGCGGTGAAAGAGGGACTCAGTGTATTCCTCATTTCTTTCCAATGATCTCCGCGCAAGAAGGCGATGTTTTTGCCAAACAGCGGTTCTACGCTTTCGTCAACGAAGCTGAGATGATCCGGAAAATGTTCAAAATTTTTCACCATGATGTCTTTAATCAGCTCGGGGTCGCGCAAAATAATGGCAGGCGTAAAAAAATTCACCCCTCCAACATATTTAGCGTTTGGAAAGAAACGGTATATACATATTGGCAATAATCGGCCAATGGGATGTAGCCTATAAACACTTTCGAAACTGTTATAAAAGACGATAGCGAATTTGGCAGGTAAGGTAGGCCCTTATTCCTCCAGTAAAAATACGCGTGATGCAGCACAGAAAGAATTTTCAGAACGCCGATGACGACTAGAGTAGTCAGCAACAACACGAAGGTCGAAACCATCGTGATGCGATGAGATAACAGACTAACGAGATGCTTCGTCGGACGCGACGTAGAACGTTATAAATACGTGTAGCGCATTTTACGCATGTACGTATACCTATATATGTAAGAAAACCAAGATAGGAAGGGGGAGAAACGCTTCTTGGACTTGAAATCATTGCGATGATACTTGTCGCATCCATAATCACACAAGATAAGCTGTGCGATTAAATGCGCACAACAACAGATTTTAATATATATCGTGACTTATATCAAAAGTTATTTATTATTATAATTTTATATTAAAAAAGTCTATCTCATATTTTTTCATTAAAATTAGATTTTAATACGAAAAATGTCTGATGATTAAATAATTGACATTAATTCATCATGTGCTTGTTACGCTTATACATATAAAATATTATGTGTAATATTAATATATACATATATTAAACACTACAGGCGCGCGCCGCACATTTAACTTTTTCACTATATTATTACACAAAACAACATTTTCGACAATATTTAATATTACTATTTTTTTAGTAATATGGTAGACCGGGGCACGTTGTCACATCGGCTTTATTTAAAAAACTAATAACCAGAGGGCACAGCCCCGTCATTCCCAAAACGTGTTAGTGTATGCCCATCTTTGGTGTGTTTACAGTGTTGAGATTGCTCCAGCCGTGTTGACGTAAAATCAACTTGAAAGTTTTTTGCGACCGTAAGTAAAATTTTATTGTCTAATATTCAACGTACTGGACATGAAGCTTATGTTTTTTCAGAATAGACCTTTATATTATCTTAAAGTATGTACTTTTACCTACCGCGTGCAATACCTAACCTTATGAATATCTCAAACGTGTCGGCCATGAGGCTGTTTGAAATAAAAAAATGCCCTCGGGGCACGTTGTCACGAATTTGATGGGAATCTATTGCGAATCTTCGGATGACGATAACGAGTAAAAATATTTTATGTTTAATCACCGACATGATTATAAAAGAAAAAATGTGTATCAATAAGTTGCGCATTCGAGTGGAATTTTTGTATTTAGATTAAGACGAAAACTTCGTGCTTTTTGTACTTTTTTGAAATAAAATAAATGTTTCTGTGAAGGATTTTACTTTTTTACATTGCAGCGTACTATAATATATTGATATTTACGTTGAATACAGTTTGGATAACATTTTGCATGCAATTACATTTGATGTGACAACGTGCCCCGGTCACGGGGCAAGTTGTCACAAGCGACCTGTCGTTATTTATTGTTATGTAACAACTGTAGAGTAACAATCACACAAAATTCGATACTGTCCAATTGAAGCTGAGGGTTTACTCGAAATTTTGGCATATCAAAGTACTCTTAAATATTGAATGTAAAAAATACAAAAAATATTGAACCAAATGTGTGACAACGTGCTCCGGTCTACCCTACCACATTAAGAAAAATGTAATTACGGTATATAACAACATGACTTTTAAATGATTATATACAAACAAATCTTTTTATTTAAATTGATTTTATGTCTCGCAAAGATATAAATACATTTTTATTAATTAATTAAAAGTCTCAAAAAATGAATTTAATAATTAATTAAAAGCCTTGAAAAATAAAAAGAAAGAAACTATACATATAATATATAAAATTTTTAACAGGCGATATATTATCATTATATTATCTCTTTGATTACAAAGGTAAATTTTTAACTTCGTCTGCTTCCTTTTTTCTTGTTCGTCATCTTTAACTTTGTCGTCACATTTAATCACGGAGAAAAGAAATTATAAAGAAACATGCTATCTTTTATCATCGACGATTTACGCATAATATAAGTTTAATTATTATTTCAAGGGTTACCTCCTTCTCTTCCTCTCTCCTCTTTCTCTTCCTTTTTTTCTCTGTTTCCTTCTTTTTCTTTTTCTCTGTCTGTCTCATATTTTATACTTTACATATTTTATAAAAAAAATTACAAAATTCATAAATTTAATTATCTTCCAACATTATTTTGTATCTGACTTTAATATATTATTTCAAAATACTAAAAAATATCTTTTTTACTTTGACTTATAATTTTATTAATTTTTACCGATACTGCAAGTTTCAGTTTTTGTACATTATCAAAATTTTATATCCTGTTCCTTTCCAAGCTAATTAAAACTTAACATAAAGACAAATATTATAATGTGTAGTGTGTTAAAATAATTAGCAATAGACATAGCGTAAAAAACTATACTAATTTATCTCTAAACAATAACAAAGTCATTTACCTTATTAAATAGTAATTTTAACCTTTTCAATAAAAATTTGACACAAATAAGGACTACACAGAAAAACGCAAAGTATGATTTAAGAAATACTCTTTTTTTTTTCATTCTTTTCTTTACTTCCTTCTTTCTTTTTGTCGTTATTTTATTCCCTTTCTTAATTCTATCCAAATACTTTAAATTGTCATAGATAGATGTCTAAGATATAACCTTATCAGTCATCGTAAAACATTTGTACACAAAACATTTCATACGTAATGTCAATAGGGTGAAAACGAAAGCCACTTACTAAAAATAAAATGTTACACAAAGTATCATTTTTTATAAAAAATTAAGAATAAAGATTATAATAAAAACGTTTTGTAAAACTTATCTAAAATAAAATTTTGAATAAATACATCCAAGAAAAGTAGAGAAGTCTTTGTCGACGTAAAAGCAAGTGCTAAAATACTTAAACCTTTAAATTCTCGAATTGAATACTTAAATGCAAACAATTAATATTACACTGTTACTATTATATTTTATTAACTCCTTGATACACATAACTGTTAAAATATACAATGACAGCCGCTCATCACAAATTAGTAAATGCAATGAGAGAACCAATCAGCATCGCAGAAAAGCGTCAACAATAAAGCAAAGTTCACTAAACTTGAGATCAGTTTTCTCTATTCTGATTGATTAAATTTCAATCTAATCTCCAATCCCAATCCGTCTGATACAGGCTTCACACGGCTCTTTTTATGAATGGATAGTAAACAATCAAAATATTTTATTAAAATCATATACAAATAACAGATAAAAGAAGGAAGGAGGAGACTAGTATGCAAAGATACTTCAAAGAAAAAGAAAAATAGAAAAAAATATTCTCCTCAGTTACTCTATTATCATAATATTTTATTAACTTACTTGTCATACAATTTTATCTTATTTAGTAAAATTGTAGTGTATTTATAAACGGTGTGTTCTATTATTAAATTAAAAAAATGTATTAATTGCCACTAGGAAAATAGCAGATAAACAAAGTTACTAAACGTTAAACTAATATATAATAGTTATTAAATAAGATTAATATTAAATAAAGAGCAAACGTTTTCATCATTTTAAGATATTTTAAATTTGTGCAGTGTGATTATATTCTCCACTGTATATATTTTTTTCAGAAGTTAATTAAAACTGACTCCTCAAGCAAACAAAAATATTTTACAACATTTTCCAGGGGACACAATAAAAACATGATTAAATTAGACCAAAAAAGTAATTGATAAATAAGTAACAATCTACAAACCTACCAATAACAAGACCACTGTTAATAGAGAAGAAACTGGCAATAACACAATTAAACTTCAACATTTATATGAGGTAAACTGAAACAACTGAAAGAAATGCGCTTTGATGTTAAACTTATGATACAAATAGATACAAAATTCAATGTTCTCTCTTTTTACTCTGATTATTTTCTGAAGAAATATAAAATAATTTTCTGCATTTTTAGAACTTTTACTTTAGTATCATATAAGATATTACAATTTCAAAGATAATAAAAAATGTTATAATTAAAATATAAAAAATAAGTGCGCATATGATACGTACATAATGCGTATATCGCACCAATGGTTAATGATACAATTAAATTTTCTTAAAAAATAATATGTATAACGTCGAATGCTTAATTTTACAAAAAATTACAAAGAAATCTGAACTAAAAGTAAAAGTAATTGAAACGAAAATAAACAACGAAATTGTCTTAAAAGTAAAAAAATGCAATAGACGGTAGCGTAATTAAACTATTTACTCTTATATATAAAAAATTAACGATATCGTATCTCCATCACCTCTACTGTGCTATTGGACGACAAGTCGAAGTTTTACAAGTCATTAAAAATGATCTACACGACGAGTAAATTCGCGAGTCTTAAGCTACTGACAATGCTTATCAATTTTTTCATTTTCTTTTAGCAAAACCAATTATTCGATTTGTGCATTGGATGATAATAGAGCGCAAATAAATCTTATTGTACACTTTAATCATCTTTAAAAGCGTTGAATCTTTTGCAAGTTAAAAATGCGATAATATTTTTACGAACACAACTATACCGTATATAGAATTATGTTTTTGCACAAGATTTTCACGTTTCTCTCTTTTCCAAGCCAATCCAAAATCCGCCATCAGGGGCCAGCGAAAACTCCGCTTTATAATGTACAACTGGTTCGACGGTTTTTTCTACAGTCTTTAAAGTAAACTTTTGCAAAAGATGAGCTATCAGAATCTTAGTCTCCATAAGAGCAAATCGATTGCCGATACACTTTCTAGGCCCATGACCGAATGGTAGATAACTGTATGGTAAAATGTTGTCCTTGTTCTCCTCGCTAAACCTTTCGGGATCGAACTTATCCGGGTTCGGGAAATATTTTGGATCGCGATGTATAGCATAAACGGGAAACATCAATGTGTTGTTAGGTTTGACGATCACTTTTTTGCTGCCTGGTTGCGACGGAGGTAGTTCGTATTCCTTAACGCAAAGTCTATCGATGAGGACAAATGGTGGATACTTTCTGAGAGCTTCGGAAATCACCATGTCCATGTAAGACATTTTCGATAGCGACTCGTAAGAAATCTCATCGTTTCCTTTGGTAAGATGCTGCAAGATCTCCTCGCGCAGGCGATCCTGAACATCTTGATTAACCGCCAGCTCGTGAGCAGCAAAACACATCAAGGTCGAGGAGGTATCGAAACCAGCGAAGAAAAAGATGAAAGCTTGCGAAACGATGTCGTCCAATGTCATTTTCGGTACACTGGCACCTTCTTTGTCCCGAGCCTGCATTAGCAAATGAATCATATCTGGTCTGACGATATCTTGTATTTCTCGCTCTCTAATGGTTTCCCCTACGATCTTCTTAAAAAACTTGGACGTGGCCGACGGGAAAAAAGATAAACCTATTAATTTAGCCAACCGTGGACACACGCGTAAAAATATAAACTTAACAAGCGTTAGTAGTCCGGAAGTAAACGTGGTAGCCTCTATTCCTCTTGTATAGAACTCATTGTCCCGATCTTTCATAGAATTCACACTTATGCCAAAGGCTGCCGTAGCAATTACGTCATTGGTGTATCGTCTGAAGGCCGCCTTTGTGTCGACCTCCTGACAGAGCTCCGGATGGTCGACCAGATAATTGACGAAATCTTGAGAACATTTCGATATCAAATCGAACATGAACTTCATTTTGCTGGCGGTGAAAGAGGGACTTAGCGTAGTCCTCATTTCTTTCCAACGATCTCCGCGCAAGGAGAAGACGTTTTTGCCAAACAGCGGTTCTACGCTTTCGTCAACGAAGATGCGATGATCCGGAAAATGTTCAAAATCTTTCACCATGATGTCTCTAATCAGCTCAGGATCGCGCAAAAATATGGCAGGCGTAAAAAAATCCACTCCTCCAACATATTTAGCGTTTGGGAAGGAACGGTATATGTATTGGCAATAATCGGCTAATGGGATATAGCCCGCAAACACTTTCCAAACTGTTATAAAAGACGATATCGAATTTGGCAGGTAAGGTAGGCCCTTATTCCTCCAGTAAAAATACGCGTGATGCAGCACAGAAAGAATTTTCAGAACGCCGATGACGACTAGAGTAGTCAGCAACAACACGAAGGTCGAAACCATCGTGATGCGATGAGATAACAGACTAACGAGATGCTTCGTCGGACGCGACATAGGACATTATAAATACGTACGTGTAGCGCATTCTACGCATGTATGTATCTATATACGTAAGAAAACCGAGATAGGAAGGAGGAGAAACGCTTCTTGGACTCGGTATCATTGCGATGCGATGATACTTGTTGTATCGGAAATCACACAAGATAAGCTGTGCGATTAAATGCGCACAACAACAGATTCTTGACTTCTATCGAAAGTCATTCATTATTATAATTTTATTTTAAAAAAATCTATCTCCTATTTCCATATAAACTAAATTTTAATACGAAAAATTTCTGATAATTAAATAATTGAGATTAATTCATCATGTGCTTGTTACGCTTATGTATAATATATTACATGTATCATATGTATATAGTAAATTTAACATCTAAGGCCGTCATAAGATAGAATTTCGGTAAAAAATAAATAAATAAATAAATAATATATATATATATATATATATTATATATATATATATATATATATATATATATATATATATAAATGTACATAATAAAATAGTTATTTGTGTAACAAGTGTCGTAAGTGTAACACGAGCCGAAGGCGAGTGCGTAAACTCCGCACCCGGGAATTTTCATCTTTACACACGACTTACACTCCCTATTTTATGTTGCAAGTGCCTGGAAAGTGGTCTATCACGCACGCGTAGCGTGCTATTTTTTCGCTATAATTAATTGTACATTTAAAAAGAGATGTCGGGAGACACCACGCCAAATTTTTATACTTATTACATATATAGGTATTATATTACTTATTTTATTATTCGTACATATACATACACAAACACACACGCGCGCGCGCGCGTATATATTTAATATTAATATCGTAAAATAGGAAATATGATTAGATTTGGTGATAGAGCGTCTCCCGATTGCTCTTTTTAAATGTGCAATTAATTATAACATAAAAATAAAAAGTATATTTTATTATATAATATATATTACATTTTTAGAAAATTTTACCTTTTCATATTTTTTATTATTTTAAACTTTTTAAACCTGTTTTTTTATTTATTAATTTGAATTTTTTCTACCTGTTTTTTTTATCATTTATTTTTTTAACTTTATTTGTTTTTTATTATTATTTAACTTACTTTAGGCTGCAGTCGGGAGTCTAATTTTTTTAAACTAACTTTTTTTACTAGTTAATTTTTATAAGTTCTTGTTTTTTTTATTTTATAAATATGTGGTCTGTCCAAAAAGATTTTGAACTGTCTTTATAATTTTTGCGTCTACTTACAACTTATTCAGTCTTGTTTTCTTCGAAATATGTTCGGATTTACTCGCGATCCTAAAAATCGCGTGCCAGGATTGTTTCCAGAAGTGGAAACGGCAATAGGAGTGGTGTATCAACCGAGACGAAACATATTTCGAGGGAGACAAGACTCAATAAGTAGTAAGTTAACTTTCAAAAATTATAAAGCCAAAGTTTAAAATTTTTTTAAATAGGCTTTTTATGTGATATTTGTTGTTTGACCTGTTTCTAAGAAACTAACGTATCATATTATGTTATAATACATGCAGTAGTTAATTTTGAATACAATTACTGAACGATAATATCTCTCTTTCGCTTAGAAATAAAACTAAATTTGTTGAATAACATCTATTTTGGTAAGCAAACAACAAATTTTTCATCCACTCACTATTCTATCGAGAGACAGAGAGCTATAAGTATATATGATCCGAACGGAAAGAAATATCTCGAACGAGCATTGGTGAAGGAGCAAGGGCGGAACGTCTTG